>NC_087070.1:3114307-3398638 GCF_963678635.1 Symsagittifera roscoffensis | reverse complement strand
AATCATGTCATCCATTAAAACTGACGTGAACTAAATCAATTTCAGAACGGACTTATTTGTCACGCCTTCTTCCAGTCACTCTTCTGTTGCGCTTTTTTATTGCGGTCTCCTGACTATTTGTGTTTTTTACCTTTTGTTTATAGTTTGGGCTGTTCTTGAACTTGGACTAAAACAAATTATCCATGGCTTTATCAATGAAAAAAAAATCAAAAACAACATGAAAAATGATCTTCGCTATATATTCGTCGTAAAGTTTCAGCAAAAACGCAAAAATATCAGACCGGTTTTTCTTCACACTGGGAAGTTTTTAGGAAGATAGCTTCTGATGAAATCATGACCCTAAGGGCTCCCTTACCACATTTGACGTTTACTCGGCGAAACTGAAACACTTTCCAATACTCGTAACAGCAATTGAGTATCGTTTTTTTGGCTCATTTTCATTTTTAGATCAAGAACGTTATTTTAGGCTACCAAATTTGCTTTCTTGAGCAGTTAAATCAAATTAAAACTGAAAAGTTTGTAACTTCTTTTTTGTAACGGCGCTTTTTTGAAATTATCGGCTCCGGTATCTATAAAAATTTTTGTTCCAGCTAGACCTGTGGTGGGATGCTCCGACTTTGGGTCGGTACAGCCAGTTCTACGTTGATATTCCTGAGTTAGGAGTGAGCCGTGATGTCAAGACAATGCAAACTGCTACAATTAGTGCTACCTACAGCGCGCAACCGGAGACCTGCTACGCAGTTTTTGTATCAACTTTTGTCAATTGCTATGACATCCTTGGTACGACAACCACCGAAAACGTCACAGGGGATGCAACAAGCCTTAGAACATGTACAGGTAAGTATCCATGCTGATTGATGAGCAGTTGCATATGGCATACATAACTTTATGGTCGTCTCGATTTGTAGCTAAATTGGGTGCAACTTGAAGACGACCACGCTTAGGAATCACTGAATGTATCGCCAAAAAAAATTTGATGGAATTGTTGAATGCATCGTCAAAAAAAATTAATGCGTTTTTTCATTCGGATTTTCCGCAGTTCTATTTATATGCAGTAACCAGGCGCGGATCTAGGAGTTTCTCGAGGGGCGGATTTTCAAAAAAAAAATCGAAAATTTTGTCGACTTTTTTTTACGTCGACCCAAATTGATTTTCTGAGCTCTCCCAAACCACTATAGAGACCCCAATTTGCGCCGCTCGCAAATTTTTGAAAAAAGGCCAAAAATTAGTAAAAAGAGGGTACCTAGAGGTCAAATATATTTCACCTATGAGTTTTTTTTTAAATTAGGTTTCACTCAGATATCTTAGCTATTAACAAATTTAAGTTTTTTTTGGTACAAAGTTGTCAAATTTGGTAACTATAGCGTATTAAGTGCGTCAATGAACTGTATAAAATTTTTACTTAGAACTGACTGACTTCATTTTAAAATGTTCACTTTGATTTAAGTCAATTATGATGGCTTCAGTGGATTTGTGACGATATAGGTTTTGAAACAAGATGAGGTTTTTCGGGTATTCTAACCAAATAAACAATATCTTGAAACGTTTGTCCGAGCAAGGAACGTTTTCCAGCAATCAAAATGTAAAAACGGTCCAATCAGTTTAAATCCTTGTGTCAAGCAAAAAAACAACAATTCAAGAAAATTCCAGAAATAAAATTATTTATGGCAAATCGAAAAATATAAGTTTGCGCTACAATCATGAACAAGCGAGTAAAACTTTGAAATGTAAATGTGCTCTCACGAGTAAACTTAAGCAAGCTCTTAAAACGGTTGAACTTTCAGATAATTCAACTGAGCGAAACGTTCGTTTTGCTTAAACTGTTTAGCAAACAAATCTGAAAATGAAACAAACATTTTTTTTTGTAAAATTAGTTCAAGCAAGGCGAATTTAATTTTTCTCAAAATGTTTTGATAGCTAAGCTTGAATTGGAAAATTTTTTTATATGCAAACTTTTTAAAGAATTAAAACTCAAAAAATATATTTTTTGGTTTGAATAGACTGGGTTGTTTCCCAAAACGTTTTTTTCCAGCAAACTAATCAAATGAAAAACGATGACGTCAAAATTGATAGCTTCAAAAACTTAGAGAAATCTGAGTCATGTTGACACCTTAAATTTTGATGGCACTTTCAAGTATTGAGCCATGAAACTCTTATTTAATTCAATTTTCTTGATTGCTTTGCTACCATTGTTTCGAGAGTCATCAAGAGAAGAAACATTTATTAACTTTAGGCTGTTTTTATGGGCTTGAAATTGTTCTCGATGAAAAAAGTCTGAAATAATTTACCAGGGACGAGGCTGCAAATCATTTCAAGTTGTTTTCATAGATTGAATTGGTTCACACATTTTTTGTATGAGTCGTTGAGCAACCGAGAACTATAATAGATTGTTCTGTTTAGGAAAAAGCTTGAGCAAACTATCAAGCCCTTTTTTAAACATTTCAAGTTGTTTTGACAGTCTGAACTGGTTACCGAATATCAAGCCATCAGGATATAAAACTTTAAAATTCTTCGCTTGTTTTCATGGTTTGAACCGGTTCGCAAACTAATGTTTTTGAAGCAAGCTCACAAGCGATAAAATTCAAGAGTGTTTTTAGTAAGATTTATAGGTTGAAGCGTTTTGGCGATGTTCAGTAAGAAGTAAAAATTTCACAATAGTTTTGCGAGTAAAAAAGTTCAAAATCAAACTCAATTTTTCTGCTTCAATTGAACTGCTAGGAAAAGTTGCAAAGCTCTTAAGCTAGGTTTTTGCTCTTTCAAAACAAAAGAGAAGGTTGTTGTAATTAACTCGCCCGTTTTAAAAATGTAAATGCTACCGAATAAAATCTTACACAAGTTAGGTGGGTACGCTGATAGTAATTTTTAAACATTACGAGTCGTAAAATGGAAACTGTGGCGCCGAGGGGGGATCTAAGATTTTCTCGAGGTTGGGGGAGGGGCGGATTTTCAAAAAAAATATCCAACCTTTTTTAGGTAGACTAAATTGGTTATCCGAGCGCTCTTAGAACACTATGAAGACCCTATTTTGACAAAATGTTTGCGCGGCATGCAAATTTTTTGAACAAAGAGACCAAAAATTCTGTCCTTGGGCAGTTTTTGGAAAATTCTGACCAGAAGTTTTCGTTGTTTTTTTGGCGCGCGCTCCCCTTCAAAATTAGTATTTTTAGGCGCCAATGGCGTTGAAAATTTTTTTAGGGCTGTTCGGCCTAAGTTGGATATCATAAAATAATTTCAAAAGGGGGACCGTTTTGTTTATGAGGGGGTCAGATCCTGAGGGGAAGGAGCGTCCTCGCACTCTCTAAATAGCGCTTTTAGTAATTGAAAACAACCTTCTTTTTAAACATAGATAGACGGACATCACTGGGCTGCAATTAATAAATAATGAAGTTGTTCTGTTTAGCTCCACAAACTCCGACAATGACATTGACACCTGTAGCCTCTGACGACATTCTTGTGAGCATCTATGGACAATACGACATGGTTTATGAAGACTACAAAGGGAAGATCTCTTCAGAAAATTTAGCCATGATAGGCAATTTCTCATCAGAAGGTGCGCATCTTAGTTTGAAGGATATATCTGTGACCTTGCAACCAGCCTCTGCTTACATCGTGCATACCCAGGTCAAGAGATATGGACATTGGTCAGATCAGACTTCCGTAAGTACCTCAGTTGTTATGAAATAGTTCAGGGACCTTTTACCAGACCGACGTTTTCCAGACAAATTAAAACCTGGGCTTTTTACCAGACTTGATAAACAAATTTGACGAAAACAAGTGTAGTGACACCGTCTTGTCTGGTTAAAGACATTTTTTCCGTAATGGGTCGCTGGAATGAACTTTCCTAGACCACAAATCCATACCCTCACTCGATCTGAGTCGCGCAATGTCTCAACTTGGGTCGCACAAAGTCGCAACATTTGTCACTCAAAGTCACAAAATAAGTTGCCACGTGGGTCGCTCATTTATTTTTTTGTTTGCCCAACTTCTAACCCAAAAACTAAAATAGCAGAATCGATAATTTCAAGCAGTTTTAGTCTCGAAACTTTTTCGGATTTTTTGCTCGCAACAAGGTTATACAGATGCAAATGCAAAATAATTAGGTATGCATGAGTTTTTATTGTGAGTTAGCTAGGCCAGCATATTAGCTGATCATATACAGGACTGCCAAGAGAAGGTCTACACCAGATCTCAAAGTAAAATATAAGGTAATTTTCAGTCTTCAACAAAGTTGTCAACAAAAAAAAACTAGAAAACAATCAAACATTCTTGGTCGCGCAAAGTTGCATCATATCTTTTTTGAGTGGCGCAAAGTTGCAACAAATATTTTTTGGGCCGCGCAACGTCGCGTCGTGCAAAACACTTTGGTTGCGCAAAGATGCAGTTAACCCATTTTGATTCGCAACCTAAGTCCCCGACCTCGGTCCGGGTTATTGTTCTGTGGTCTGGTAAAAAGTCGCTCTGGTGAAATACCTGGCCTAGAAATAATTATAAGATGCAAATATCTTCCTTGGTGGGAATCCTAAATCGCAAATTCACATTTCTCCCTTCACAACCCAGCTGTCCGGCCTCTTCCCTTCAAAAATAAATAGTCATTATTCCAAATTTTGAAGAAAGTGAGAAATTTGTATGCTTGGGGTGGTTTTGTTTTATTTAGATTATTTTATCAAAAAATAGTTGTAGAGTGGGGATAGAACCTGAAAGAGTGGGAACTTGACCCACGGCTAATGTTCAATCTTTTCTATTTTTGTGTGCTTTTAAAGGTGTTTCCATATTCACTACTTCATTTTTTCTCAAAAACTTGGCCAACACTTTGTTCTAATTGTTTTATTTGCCAGATTGTTTTATAACCCAGATAGAAATATACTTTTGCGGGCGTTTTGAACACTTGGTATCTTCAACAGGTGTCCTCAACCGCGCCGTTGCTCTTTTTCGAATCTAAATGCACTTCATGATCTTTTTCTCCATTTTAAACAACTGAATTATGGTCGGAATTATGGTTTTATGGTTTTCTCAATGAATTGGTCGGAATACAAATTTAACAGTATGGACTCATACGTTTTTTTTTTCATACAAAAAACCAACGCTTTTGTCAAATGGTACTGTTAGTAGACTTGTTTTTTCAATTTGTATTTTGCTTTTTCAGCTTCCTAGAAGACTGTCTATTTTATTCGTTCGCTTCACTTATGCTTTGGTTCAACGCTTTTTGGGTGCCGCTAAAAAGTTTACTTTTAGCTATGGGACTGCACGTTGCCGGCTCACCCGACAGGTTTCTCAGTCTCCTCTTGCGACCTGAACTCCATCACTGTAAGTTGGGATAGTGACACTTCTGACGGCTACAGTGTGCGCAACATCGGCTACGAGGACTGGGCGAATCAGACCACGACCACCAAGACCTTCACTGGACTCAATCCAGGCACTCCTCACAGCCTCGAACTTGAGTTAGCACTTACAGTTATTATAATTACTATGATTGTTGTTCCGACTTTCGTAACGAAAGTAAAGGAAAATTTGTTCTCGGGGTGGCTTTTTTTCTTCAGACAAATTTCGATTTTTTAGCTAAGAATTTTTAACGGAATTTTTTTTATATCAGCCAAAGGGTATTATTGTCTTTAAATTTCAAATTTCAAAAGATATTTTACCTGTGATCATTTTTCATAAAATTATAAGGGCTTGAAGATCGCCAATTTGACGTAAGCGGAAATTTAATTGTTCAGACTTTGGAAGAAAGTGGAATATTTATGCCCGGTGTGGTTTTTTTATTTAGTCAGTTTTCGCCGATCAGAATAATAGTTTTCGACAAAAACATTTTATACCCCATTGAAAAAATTTATACCCCATATTTTTCCTCCGTTTTTTATTATATTCTGTGGGTTTAAAAAATGCCAAATTGGCCATGTTCTGGACTAAATTATGCGCACTTACGATGATATTCATAATGCTGAGAGCGTAACGCAAACTTTTTATGCGTGGCAAATTATCCCGCACAACGAAATCGTTCCAAACTGAATTAAGTCGAGCTAGTCGGTCGTATTCAATTCGTACGACTCAAAATTTCAACTTTGATATTGTCTAAAATTATTGGTTTTCAATAATTTCTTTTCACAAAAACTACTCGATAGGAATTAAGAGTAAGTCGGAACATTCAGGGTTTTGCCTAGGTATACGAGCAGTCTTGTTACTCATAGAAATCGTTCCAAATTGGTAGTAACAAGTTATTTGTCCTAATTTCTGGATGATTAAAAAAAACTCGAAACTTGTAATTTTTTTTCAAAAATTTCTTCAGTTATCCTTCTTCAATTCTTAAATTACCTTTTCAAGAGTTTGGAAATTTGTTTATGCTCGCGGTTGCTTTCTTCCTTGCTGACTTTTTATGTTTTTTCAAGCTCAGCATATTTTCTTTGTTAAATGGAACAAGACTGCTTGTATCAGGGCGCAGCCCTGAATGTTCCGACTGCCCATTAAGGTTTATGGAGTAATAATATCATTAAAAATTAAAAGTAATAAAACAAAATGAAATTTTTTTTTCAAAAATTTGAATTTTTTTTAAAATAAAAATCATCCCCCCACACGCCATATAAAAAACAAAAGGATAGATTTCGTTACTTGTAACAAATCAATTATGGCAAATAAGCTTCGTTAAACCAATTTTTGAACGATTTCTAAGACGGATTAACTCTCCGCTTACGCGTTAATAGCGCGAAATATATCGCGCGTTAATTGTCCCAAATTGGCCAAAATGGCAATCTTTAAACCCCCATAACTTTACACTGTGAAAAATGATCACAGGTGAAATATCTTTTCAAATTTGAGCTCAGGACAACAATACCTTTCGAATGATATTTAAAAAATCCGTGAAAAATGGCTAGTTAAAAAGTCGAAATTTGTCTGAAGAAAAAAAAAACCCACCCCGAGCACAAATATTCCGTTAATTTCGTATCGAAAGTCGGAACAATAAAAACTCCACTATAAAAGAAAAAAAGTAAAGAAAAATAGTAAATCCCTTGCCGGAGCAAAATTTAGAAGCGAAACTTGATCAAAGTCAAAAAATCGGAAAGTTTTTGTGGAATATTTTTTTTTCACATAGTCGCAACCTCATAAGTACAGTTGCGGCTTAAGATGGGAGGGGGAGGTTCTTTTAAACTGTCTATGAACACGGTGAAGATTTTTTTGTAGATAGTGATAATTCTTTTTGTTTGCATGAAAATGTCTAACAATTTATTCATTGAATTGATTTTTCAGGGTTTAACTTAATTTTTTCTAAAGTTCAATTCATTTTATGTGTTAAAAAGAAAGCCAACTCCGCAAAAAACAACAGCATAATTATAAAATTAACGAAAAATCCTGAGATTTCGAGTTTCATATATGGTTTTTGATTTTATGTATTCTGATGTAAAAAAGACCTAAGAAAAAATTTCTGGCCCGTTGCGGAAAAAATTTCTGATTTTGGCCCGTTGCGGAATCCGCTTACAATGCACAGAATGCACAGTTTGGCCTCCCTGTCATTGTTTGTTCCAAAAATCAGCTTAAACTGACCGAGTTTTTTCCGTTATTTCGTTTTTAAAAGACCAAAAAGATAATTATCTTGAGCTATATTGACAATGTTTTTTACTTTCAGGTCATTTTTTCTCTGCAATTACACTGGAAAGTATTATTTCTCGGGTGTGGTCGCAACCACCCAATTCACTGCGCCCAAGACACCAGTGATCGAGGTGAGGAACTCGGCTGCAAACGCTAAGAGGATCACGATCTCGTTCACAAACTACAACTCCAACTACAGGGTGTCTGTGTATAGAGACGGTTCAGTCGTCGAGTCCAACATTCGGTCCGGATCTACGGTGGACATCGTAGATGACTTCGCTACCACGTACGCCTATCATGTGATGTACAGTCTGAGCAAAGCGGCGCCTGCATGTGCAGACAGCGCCAACTCATCGGTCATTCAAATTTGCACCTACCCCGACAAGGTCAAAAACGTGGGCTATTCTGTGACCAATTCAACGTGGACAATGGTCACTTGGGACCCCTTGCCAGGTGTAACAGGATACAAGTGGTATGTGCAGGGTTCAGGGACAGTCGGCGACGTCGGGACGGACACTCACGTGAACATCACTCACTTGGCACCCTCCGAGACCTACTTTGTGAATGTCATTTCCTATTACACGTGTTCTGCCACCGGAGAAACTCTAGAGAGTATACCAGCTGGCACACTTGTGAAGACTATGCCGAGGTCGGTGACCTTGGCGACCCTGCCCCTCTCCCCGACTTCAATTCTGCTGACGGTGAACACCACCGACCAGGTGTGTATTGTTGAAATCTCTCAACCCCCCCCCTACCACCACCATCACAACCACCCCAACCCTAATCTCTCATCCGCTCATGGCTTATCTTGTTTTGTTGATTTGAAGAAAACTTTAGATACAGACAACCAGAAGCAAATGTTGGAAATGTATTATGGTTCAGAGAAAACTTTTTTGAAATTCTCAATTTGTGAATAGTTTGTTTATGCGAATAAAAAATCATCGCAGTCATTGAAATATGAACATGGCAAGCCACAAGATTCTGTGTCGCGCCTCCTAATTTTTCTTCATTGATCTTTCTGAACATTGTAACAAGCTATGCAATGGTATTTTCCGATGTCACAACAATTTCTTATTTGGCTAAAAATGAAAACCGACAGTGCATTTATTATTGGAACTGAAAAACGTCGAATTTGATGATGAAAAAAAAAATAAAATCAAATAAATATTTGTTTATGAATTTTGATGAAACATCAACTTCAATATTACTCCTTGCAGGGCATACACTGAAAAATGTAGATCGTTGCAAATATTTGGCAAATGAAATAAATAAAAAACAAGATTACTTGTATCATGGCGAAGCCCTGAATGCCCCGACTGCGTTTAAATTTCTATATAGTAATTTAAAACAGAAAAATTAATGAAATTTTCAAAAAAAAAATAAAAAAGCTCAAATTTTTTTGTTGTTTTATTTGAAAATCATCCCCCCCACTAGCTATGTAAAGAACAAGTGATAAACTTTGCATAAACCAAAGTATTCAATAGACCAAAGAGCATGCCTCAATTCAACTTGGAACGATTTCTAATACGAACAAGACTGCTCGTACATCAGGGCAAAGCCCTGAATGGTCCGTCTACACTTAAGGCCAATTGAGTTTTTTGGTTGAATAATTGACAAAATAATTGAAAAGAAGAAAATTTTGTTTTCATTTCTTCTTCATTTTACACCCCCCCTCTCTCTCTCTCTCTCACACACACACACTATGAAAAACAATAAGGGTGTGTTTAGCGTCTCAATTGTGATAATAGGATTAAATTGCTGGCCTCAATTCAATTTGGAACGCAGTTATGTGCTTCATACGCGTCATAAGTACGCAAAATATTGCATTTTATTTATAACAGATTGGCCAAATTAATAAATTTCAAAGACTCGTAACTTCACAAACAAGACTGCTCGTATATCAGGGCTGAATGCCCTGAATGTTCCGACTGTCTCTTAATTCAAATTGAATAGCTTCTGGGAAAAGAAAATATTGAAAACCTATAAATTTTGGAAAAATCAAAGTGTGATATTTTGAGTCGTACGTTATCAATACGATTGATTAGCTAGCCTGAACTCAACTTGGAACGATTTTGTTGTGCGGAATATGTCACCACGCATAAAAAATTCGCGTTACGCTCTCAGCATTACGAAAAAATTCTTCAAAGCGCACATAATTTAGTCCGGAACATGGACAATTTGGCGATTTCAAACTCCCAGAACCTTACAAAAAATAAATGCAGATAAAATATAATTTTAATTTTGAACTCAGCATGTGGATATCTTCAATGGAGTATAAAAAAATTTTGTCGAAAACTATTATTCTGATCGGCGAAAATAGACTGAATGAAAAAACCACAACGGGCATAAATATTCCATTTTCTTCGAAAGTCGGAACAGAAATGATCACAGATGAAATATCTTTTTAAATTTGAGCTTAAGATAAGATCAATTCTTAGATGGTATAAGAAAATTCTGTCAAAAACGCTTTTTTAACAAGTCGAAAATTGATTGAATAAAATAAAACTGCAACAAGAACAAGCATAGATTTTCCGCACTCTCTTTGAAAATTGGAACAATTATATTATCCGCTTGCGCGTTAATAGTACGAAATAAATTGCACGGTAATTGTCCTGAAATTGGCCATCTTTAAACCCCCATAACTTTAAGAAAAATGATCACAGATGAAACATATATTTTTTACAATTTGAGCTCAGGACAGCAATAGTTTTTGAATGATATAAAAATTCAGTCAGAAACTTGCTAGTTGAAATTTTCATGTTTTTCTGGAGAAAAAAACCAACCCGAGCACAAGTATTCCGTCACTTTCCTCGAAAGTCGGAACAATTAGGCTCTAGATCTCATATTGAAAAAAGTTTTCGCAATTTTGTGGAATTTTTTAAAATCTTGAATAATTTTCAGATCAGAAATATGATAAAATATACTGCTACCAATTTTTATGATACATGTTGCCTTTCAAAAATAAATAAACAAACAAATCGGAAACTCTTGTTGTTCTGAGTTTCGATTTCGAAGAAAATGACGGAATTTTTGTTCTCTGTGTCTTTTTCTCCAGACAACTTTCAACTAACACGTTTTTAAATAGAAATTTTTGACTAATATTTTTTTCACCGGTGATCATCTTCGTGAAGTTATGCGGGTTTAAAGATTGCCAATGTGGGACTTTTAACGAGCGATATATTTCGTGCTGTTAATGAGTAAGAGGAAATTTAATATGCAGATCGATCCAAAATGGATTGAGGTATGCTCTTTGGTTTGTTCAAGACCAATATATCACTTGCATAGCATGTGGGGGGCTGAATTTTAAATAAAAAGATCAGAAACTAATTTTGAAGATTTTTCTGTTATTTTTTTGAAAATTTTATCAAATATTTTGTTTTATTTATTTTTATTTAAAATGCGGTCGCAATTACTTTTATTTGTAAAATGCAATCGGAACATTCAAGGCCTTGCCCTATTACGAGCAGTTTCGTTAATTTATGGAAAAGCAAGAAATGCTCACCATGTTTGAATTTTTTTGTGAACTGTTTAAAACGCTGTTCAATGAGCTTCGAGGATACTCTCAAGTTAAGTTTCTTAAAATAGATGGCAAATTTCGGTACTTAATTCAGTGGTAGTCAAATTACAGTAATAACCAAGTACCATGTTTCAACATCCATTTTCATAATTGTTACGATGTGTCTGCTGAACGTCATAACAGACAATCCAAAAAAAATCACATCAAAACAAATTGTCTCCAGAATACTCGAAAACATTTCAAAAAACGAAAGTCTATTGAATATCAATTAGTTTCGGCTTATAATTGGCTAATAAAAACTGCTGTTATGCTGCATAATAATAATACTTTATGGCTTGTTGGAATGGTAATCTACCATCTTAACTTGCTTGTTGATCTTGAATAGTTATCCCGTACTAAGTTTCATGGATAATAATCGTTTATTTTTCATTGTCAGTCTCTATAAAATATCAAATAATGGATTATAATGATACTGTTTTTAAGCCTTAAAATCCAAATATAATCGATTATAATCAATTATTTCCAACTTACTTTCAAAAAACTTATTTTCAAAAGAAAAATAATCAATTTTATTCGATAATAATGGATTATAATCCATATATTAAAATCGTTCGGTGGGCTGTTTACTTTTTTTCATATAGTGTTAAACTTAAGTAAGTTTTTTTTCACTCGCTAAACTTTAACTTTTTCCTTCACCCGCGTTTAATGGGGGGACGTCGGCCAATTGATTTTCCGAGCACTCTTACGACACTAAAAAGACCGTATTTCGACCAAGTTTTCAGCGCTGCAGACAAATTTATTGAAAAAAAACTGGTCAAAAATGCCGTTAAACTGCCGTCAAAAACTGGTCAAACATATTGGCTTCTCCAAATTTACTGCATATTGGCTGCCCCTGGATGAACGTTTTCGTTCGAGTTTTGCAGGAAGTTGCAAACATTAGGGTCATTATATACAAAATTTAATCAATTTTCATGGATTTGATGTACAAAAAAATAAACCATTACATTGAAAACAAAAATTCATTATAATCAATTATAATGGAGTTTTCAATTTTCGAAAATGATCGATTAAAATGTTTTAAAAATCCATTACATTGTCTGAATTTGCCATGATTATTGATTATATAGATAACATTTAAGTCAACAAAAATCCATTATAATCGATTTTTATCCATGAACCTTCGGTCCGGGATTTAGCTAGCTTGTTGATGTTGATCTTGAATAGTTATGTAACTTGCGCGTTGATCTTGAATAGTTATGTAACTTGCGCGTTGATCTTAAATAGTTATGTAACTTGCAGTTGTTGTTATATGTTAGCTAACGTGTTGTTCTGCTAGGTCACCAACATCACCATCTCTCGCAACGACGGAACCGTGATCGCAACGGACCTGAAGAACGGTGACTCACACATAGACTCCGGCAGAACTCCAGGCTAGTCCATTTACAGTAATAAGTACCAGTACTCAATTCTCATACGCATAATTTTTTGATAAAGTTTCAAATCGATTAAATTAATTTGTGTTCGATTTAAAATGGTTCTTCTGTTCTCAGGGGCGGATTTAGGGGAAGGGGGCGGGGGCGGGGTCCCCCCTTTGATACTTTTTCACAAATCCATTTTTGGTCGACCGACCCTAAAATTTTCCTAAAGGCGCCTTCGACGCCAATATATACTAACTCTGAGGGGGAGCGCGCGCCAAACTAAATGCAATTTTTTGTCAAAATTTTTCAAAAAGTGCCCAAAATCGGCTTTTTTGACTGTTTTTTCAAAAATTTGCCTGCCGCGCAGAAAATTTTGCAAAATAGGGGCAAAACAATGCTTTGGGAGAGCTCGAAAAATCAATTTGGTCGACCTAAAAAAAAAAGGTCGTCAAAATTTTCGAATTTTTTTTGAAAATCCTCCCCCCCCCTCGAGAAAATCCTAGATCCGCCCCTGTCTGTTCTTCTATAATTATTCCATTCTCAAAATAAAATTTATTTTTTGAATACTTTTACGAGTAATGAACGTAATGAACACTCTTATACAGGTCTTGCTGATTTTTATATGTTTCTTTTTCAGGAAAAAGTCTTAAAATTTTTTCACGCTGAATTTTGATTTCTCGCGGTTTGACTTGTGATTTCTTTTTAAGTTCAATGCATTTCTATTGTTAAAAGGAAGGTAAACTCCACTATCGAACAGCTGAACTGTAAATGTCACAAAAAGCGTGATCGACTTCTAGTTTCCAAAATGGAAATTAATTATCAGATTTCCCAGCGGAATTTGGCAACCGATCACCCAAATTGGGTTAAGTTTAACGAAAAAGTGAAGATTGAAGGTTATTCAAAAATCAAATCGGTTTTTTTCAGTTTCCTTGCGTTCCTTGTGTCAGTTGGATATGTTCCTAAATTAGAATTAGAAAACCCAATTTTATTACACGTTCAAGCGGGAGTTTTTAATAATTGGCGCCTATGCTTTTTACTAAATGCTTTTTCTCACAAATCTGTTGGAAAAGTTGAGAAACGTTTTTCAGAGTAATTAACGTAGTGACGACTCTTATATAGGTCTTGCTGATTTGTTTTTTTTTTCAGGAAAAAGTCTTACAATATTGATGCACTTAGGTGTAATGCACTTTTTGAGTTCAATTGAAATTCATCTGCTGAAAGTGACTTAAAAAGTAATCTCCAAATACAAACGTAGAAATGGCGCAAAAAACGTGATCTATTTCTAGTTTCGAAAGAGGAATTAACTTTTGAGATTTCCCAGCGGAATTAAAATTTTACCTGTTGATCCAGTTTTCTCAAATTGGGTTCATGTTATCAAAAAAGCGCCAATCAAAAACTGTTCTAGAAACTCTAAGTCTTTAAAAGGCACCTTCAGTTTTTTCTTTGAAATTCAAATTTTGAGATTTTTTCAAGAAAGTCAGTGTTGTTTTTGTTTACCTGCGTTCAATACTTTTTACCAATATTCGATTAGCTATGATTATAGTTCAGCTGCCCATTGATCTAGTGCTATCGCACATGCTTGACGTTTAATAGTTCAGAGGTCGGTTTCTGACCAGGGCGTCTACTTTTTTTTAGCACAATGTATACCATATAGGGTTTATAATTTTCGGGAAAAAAAAAACTTTTTTGTTTACACTTGCGCGTTTAAGCAAGCGCAGTGTAATAATACGGCTATTATTTTTTTAAACCTAATTATTTTTTTTATCGCTTTCACAACCGATAAAAATTAAGTTAACACAATTGATGCATTTTGGTTCATCAAAGGAACCGAAACAAAACTCTGTGTTTCAAACAACAGTGCAAAAATAAAAATTTTATTTCAGAAACTTTCACACTCAATACATCTGGCTTTTTTTCAAAATCCATAATTGATTCAAAATTTGTTTTCATTTTTTCCGATTCATTACATGTAAATTTCCTTTCGGGGTCTTAAGCTCAGTATATTCCAGATTATTACAAGCAAAATGTGAGTCTAATTATATCTGGTGCCTCTGTTGCAGCATAGCATTGGCAATTTCTAAGCATTGGCTTTATGTCAGGCTAGTGTTACAAGTTTGTCAAGGGAGCTAGTTTTCGCTTGTGTTGTTTTTTTTTCATGTCAAAAACATTATGAGAGACATTAAAATAGCAGATAGAGTTTGATGTGACTTGCTCATTTAAAAGTTTTTAAGACCTTTTTCATTGTTTGCCTGTTGTTGTTTTGCGGATTCCAATTAACGAAGTGAAGAGCAGAATTTTTGTTCCGACCATTGAAAATAAGGGGGAACTTTGTACACTAATTTTCCACGCGTTTGTATGGTGAATTCCCATAGGTTCCAATATTCATAGGTTCCAAAATAAAAAATCAGTCGCATAAGTTCCAAAATGTATCTTCTTGAATTCTGATTGGTTGAAATTTGAGCCAACGAATTTATGGATCGATTGTTTACTGTTCAACCAGTATAAACTCAAGCTGCAGAATAGTGACCGCCGCAGCCGCGCCAACGTGTTGCGAGCTTGCCACCAAAGGGTAGGACTCTATACGAAATTTAGAGCCGGTTATCGCCGCAAAGCGGCGACGCGCGCATAGCGCGCCCACCGGCTACCTTAAACCGAGACTCGGCTAATTTAGTCTTTTGACCAATTGAAAAGATTTGGAACTTATGCGACTGCTTTTTTATTTTGGAACCTATGGGACTGATTTTTGATTTTGGAACCTATGAATACGCACCGTTTGTATAGCTCTATCATCACACGACGTTCAAGAAAAAACTCTAACTTGAAAAAAATCTGATTGTGAGAAATACTAGTTGGTCCGGAGAAACAAAAATATGCGCGAGCAGAAATGCTCCATCACACTCTTCGTACGCGGAGCAAAAAACAAAAAACCACAAGCAAATAAAAAAGATGAAAAGGCAGGTTTTAGCCTCGTGGAAAATCGTAAACATATTTTTTTAGAGCGGCAAAGGAAAAAAAACTTATTTTTTAAATGCTCTGGTCTGGTCTGTTTGCAGGTACGACTTACGTGTATGTGGCACACGGCTACAACAACGAGATCCAAGGAGACGAGACTGATCTGACGCCGGCCTGTAGTCTGCCAGCGAAGCCGACCAATGTGGCAGTGAATGGGTCAACCACCACTTCCATCACAGTTACATACGACACCACTGGAGAAGTTACATGTGAGCTAAGGGGGGGGGGGAGGGATAACTTGTAGCAAACTATGATTTTTATCATATTAAACTTAAAGGTTCTAAGTTTCGGGTCTTATGAATTTTCCTATGCATGATAAATACCAATTTCCAAACAGATTCTTCATACATACAACCTTACAAACTCAGTGGCTCGAGCACAAAATCCAGTTTTTGTGCTATTGGAAGGGGGGGGGGGGGGTGAAGACGGCGGGGAAGGGGGAGGCAAGACGGCAGGGAAGCTAAAGATTGTTATGAAGATTCAAAAACAGCCAAAATTGTAATTTTGTTTTTTGTTTGCATGCAGCGGTAGAGGGCAGACTGGCAACGGGGACGTTTGGGACTGCGGACTCGTCAAGCAGCCACGAATTCACTGGTCTCTCCCCGTCTTCTTCTTACGCAATGATCGTGAGAGCCACTCTGGACTGTCCCTTCCCCACAGAGACCCTCTACAGCCCAACTGCTGATACAATTCAAGGATCCACTTATCCAGTCGCACCCACCATCCTAAAGGTAACAAATCATGCATCTGCTCAACACCCCCCCCCCCCCCTATGGTATCTCTCTAGTCGATCAAGGAAGGGGATCTTGCAAGATTCTTGCAAATGAGGGTCATCTTGCTAGGTCTTGCAAGATAACCTGCCCTGATTGGCTAGGGAGCTACTAAAGAATATCCATCCCTGTAGATAAAAGCAGCTGTAAATTAGCGCTAGAGCTTTCTTTTGAGAATATATTAATTTTGCTGGTTTCTGATTGGACGAAAGTTCGACTAACTTAATCTACATGACAATCGAAAAGTGGGTTGTCAAGTAGATCTCAAATCATTTCCGGGTCGAGGTGCTGATTATGCTTCGACTTTCAAGGTCAGTGCTCGACCGAGAAAGACTAGTCGAGACAGAGTTTTGGGTCGAGCACAGTCGAAACATATCAAACATATCGTTGCTATAAATCGCATGGATCAAATTAACATCTTCCAACTAAAGCGATTTAGGGGGGGGGGGGGGATGTTAACTTGGCTCAAAACAAAATTTTTCAGCCATTAAGAAGTGAGAATTTTAACGCAGTGCTGAGCCAATTTACTATAAATTAAATGTCGAGGAAGATCTTAACTTGGTCTAGTTAGAAGTGGCAGATGTTAACTTGATCCCATCACACATAAAAAGTCAATAACGGGCCATTGTTTACAATTCAGCTCAATCCTGTGGTTTGTGAGATGATGCCAAGCTGGTCGAAGTTTTGCCTATAATTTACCATGAAAAGGAACTGGATTAGTCCTATTTTTAGTGCGAATGGTGTCCTAGTTATCACAGAAAAAAAGGAAACAAATTTTGCGGTTCAGTTTTTTCCATGGCAAATGAAAAAGCAAAATCTGACCTTTTTTTCACCTATTTCACAAAAATGATATCATCGTAATCGTATGCCTCCTGTGGGTTACGTGTTTGAGCTAACAATTCTTTCGTTGTTCATGTGAGCGGTAAACATGTCCCTTACCCGCTCACTTTCTCAGTCGCCGCAATCGGCCCGTGAAGCTAGTTCCACTAGGTCAGCATGAAATTGTTCTAAACTTTCTGTTTTCTTTTGTTTTCGACAAATGAAATTATACCTTTCAAAAGCTATTATACGTGTCGTGACGAATATATCCTCCAAAACAGTCATGAATTGTTGTGTAGATACCGTGTGCAGCTGTATATTAGGTCGTTTTTGTTGCATTTGGCGTCGTTCTTCAGCACCGAGACACAAGAAAAGATAGCTGCGCACTTTTGAGTCCGCTTCATCCCATCTGAATGAATTACACAGAACTCCTTTTTCCCCGCACTTTTATCACGTGGTTTTCCCAGCCCACTCTTTTTTCTTAGTTGCGCACCTCGCGGTTTTTTCTTTAGGCTTACGTTTCACCGGTTATCTCGACCTCGTTTACTGGTTCAGATGGCTCTACTAATTGTGGTCTTGTTCGTAGGGGACTTCAAATTTCGATGCCGACTTTCGCGAATACTGCCATTTCCAGTATTGCCGCCCATTTTGTCCACTCTAATGGAGGTTCGGCCGATGCTCGTTCCCAAAATGGGTTTATGTTGAGTGGATTCTTCGAAAATCCTGCTGACTGCGCCATGTCATACTGCTATGTCCTCAAGGTATGAACTGTTAATCCTGGAGTCCGTATGGATAGATAATGTCGAGTTTGAGAGAGAAGAAGTTAAAACAACCTGTTTATGTAACTTTTATTTACGTTCTGAACCATAGTTCTCTTCAGACGCCGTTCTCGTCCTTGTTATCAAGGTCAACCGACCAGTACACATTAATGTTATATAATATCAAAACATAAATGATATATAAATACATAAGAAGTTTTATATGGAGTTTTATCTATCCATGCCGGATGACATTCCCCCTCCTAGTGATAATTGATAAAGTTTAATTGAGTTTTTAAGTCCCCGTAGGACTGTTTGCGTTGGTTATTCATTTCTCCCCTCTTGTTTTTTTGGTGTTGTTGTCAATGTTGTCATCTATTGTTCCGTGTTCTTCTTCATTATTCGTTTGTTCGTCTACATGTCCTTGCCTTGTTTCTATGTCTTTCGTGTTAACGCAAAATATGTCGTCATTTTTCATCGTTTCATCTTCTGCTTCCGCTGGTGAAGTTAGGTCTATCACTACCTCCGATGTTGGCGACAAATCATCTTCTTTTTCTGCCTTAATGTTTTTCTGTTCAATCTCAATTTGGAGGCTCATCCCTCTTGGCGTTTGCAGTTTTCTTACTGGTTTTCTTCCAATCCGTTTTCCTAACGCTTTTCTTTTCGTGGGACTGACTTTGCTTGTGCCCTGGCTCTGTGCTGACTTCTCATGCATTGTTAGTTTGGATGGGAGCGCCGTTGTGGTATCCTCCTTGAACATGGGATGTTGTGGAGCTTGCGGATCTTTTATGTCTATGAAACGCAAGCATGGTCATGTTCTCCGTGCGGATTTGTAAGCAACATAGTCGCTTAAACGAGTAGGTCTGCAAGGTCCGTATATTACCGGGTTAGGAACAAATGCGGTTCCGCTATATCTTAGTAACCTCTGTTGTTTGCCAAAAGTTTGTACCCAAGCAGTGTGTGGTGTGTAGGTTAGAATTTTTCCATCTATGATTTAATATTTTTGTTCAAACGTTTTTGGGTTTTTTTACTTTTGTTGCTAACCGAATGATTTTTTGTGCCACTTGTTCTATGCGTTTTTTTCGATATTTTTGTCGGTTGTTCGTTGCACTCTCTTATATCTTATGTTAAGCTTGTTCTTAGCTAGTTCTATAGGTTTTGAGTATGCACCTGTTTCTGGCTGTGTTGGTGAATGCCTGTTTCTGAGCGTCCTTGGTAGTGGTTTATGTGAGACTCTAGGTGGTGATCCCTTCTTTCGGATTTGAACTTCATCTTCTGACCATCGCCCGAGGTCATGCATAGCTTCTGCTGGCAAAGGTGGCTTCGTAAGGTTCTTTCGCTCTAAACATGAATTTTTTGTTCTCTCCCAGTTTAGATTGTTAGGTGAGCTCTTCGTGGCTATGTTCGATAATGGGGTATTTGGTTTTCTACCCATATGTGCCTCAAAAGGGGAAATTTTTGTGACACCGTGTGGTGTGATTCTTAGTGTTTTTAATATTTCTGCGACATCCGAAGCTAGCTTATATGGTGTATTTGATTGGTCTATTTTCATTACCGCTAGTCTACGTTTTATTGTTTGGATCATTCTTTCAACAACCCCTATGGCTCTGTGATCTTCTACGGGTGCGAAAAGTAGTTTTATATTGTTTGTCCTACAGAAAATTTGGAATTTTTTCGCCCTGAATGTTTGTGCTTGATCACACCTTAATCTTCTCGGTACCCCGTTGTTCGAGATGTATCTTTGCATGAACTTGATTGCAATATCTGCTGTTGTAATTGATACAGTTTTTGCTGTCGGGAACTTTGACCACTTATCTGTCGCAACTAAAATGTATGCATCCTTATTTAATTCGTCCGGTAAGGGCCCCGCAAAGTCTAATTGAACTCCCTCATTAGGTTCGACTACCGGTTTCATTTGGAATGAAAGTTTCTTTCCTAAGATGGGTTTTAAATTTTTACCTTGCTCTGTGCATTGTTTGCAGTTTTGTGCCATTTGCACAATTGAACGGTGGATGTGCGGGAACTAAACATGGTGACTCAAATCCAACATGGCTGCGGATCCCGGATGGGTTAGGTGAAGACTGTCAAGTACTGTCTGTCGTAGTTTTGAGGGAATTACGATTCTTTCATCGATGAGTAGGCAATCCTCTCGGACATGTAGTCGGTTCCGAATTTTGAACCAATATTGTCCGTAGGAGTTTTTGATGGCGTCCGAATCCCGCTTTTTTACAAAGTTTATCAGTGAACGCAGGTTTTTGTCCTTCTTGGTGGCTGCGGCGACGAATGGAATTCCCATTACTTTCTGGAGTTTCCGACGAAATAGCGGCGTGTCCTCTTCGGTTTTGGTGGCTTTCTCCACTGTGGCCACGACGGTATCCATTATTTCGTTGTGGCTGGCCTCTAGCTGTGACGAAGTTGTCATCTTCAAGGGCTCCACATCGGGTGTTGCTTCCTCTTGCAAACATACGCTGGGGTCCACGCGGCTGACCCATATCTCCTTTTCCAGTAGAGGAACGTCTCTTGTATTGTTGTTTGTATGTGTAGCTGTAGTTGACTTAGTTGTTCGACTTTCCACCTCTGTGTTTATCGTTGTTTGTGTAGATATGTTTGATCGCGCTGTTTCAGTTTGTCGTTTAGTCGTTTGTGAACTGTTTCTTTCCACCACGGTTGGTTTTGATGTCGAGCTGTCTCCAAAAATGATTTTTGGAAAATTGGAATGTTTCGGTTTTGTGATCAATTCTCTTGCGTCGGCCACTTGCGCGATTGTTGTGGATTGTGGCGATGATTTAGTTTTCCTCGTCTGTTTGTCCTTGGTTGGTGGTCGCTTGTGCCACCTCGGGTCGGAAAGGCTTTCTTCCCGATCGGATGTGTTTCTCCAGTCAACCGAAACTGTACGACCGCTTGGTTTCGTGGTTTTCAACTCTGCCCGAATGAATCCGCCTGAGAAGTTTTTCGTGTCTGTTTTGCCCATTGTTTTAAACTTGATTGCGTTGATCAATGCCTTGTTGCAGTTGAGATTTTTTGAATGCGAGAGAGTTGACTAATTTTGAACAGAAATTGAGTTAGACTGAATTCTGTTTTTGGGTAGCAATTGACCGCTGACGGAATGTTTGGAATGTTAAGTTGTTAATTGAGCATTTGTTCTAGCATCTAAAAACTCTTTATTTTCCGCGCGCTTTTTGATCAGATCAAATGGTGCTTTTTTTGACTGGCCAACTGATTTAAAATGACATTGTCAATCATTTCTAGGTTGTTTATGAATGTGTTAATTGCCGCAACTACAATTTCCTCATCGTATTCGCTGAGGGGTATTGGTAATCCAACCGGATTTCGTGACATATAGTCTAGTAAGCCCATTTTACTCCCTGCGAGTTTAATATCAAAATGAAATGGTATTAATTTTTCAATCCAGCGGGTTAGTCGGCTTTGACTTGTCTTTGATCGTTCGCTGGGGCTTAAAGCGCTGATTAAAGCTCGATGGTCGGTGATGACGGTGAAATGTTTGCCGTACAGATAGTATTTGAAGTGTTCAATTGCCCAAACGACTCCTAATATTTCTAGTTCGTTGACTGAATATTTTTCCTCAAGGGAGTTTAAAAATCGTGACGCATATGCTATAGCCATCCAACCTTCTGCTGAGTGTTGCACTAATGCCGCTCCTAAACCTGTTTTAGATGTATCACAGACGATGCGAGTGTCTAAATGTTGGTCGAAGTGTTAATTTTGTGTTATTTTTGCTACCAGCTGTAGAATGTTTTTGAAAGCTAAGTTATGTTCAGGTAACCAATTAATAGGTCTGTTCTTTTCAGTGTTCTTTAAGAGCGGCCGCAGAGCTGCCGCTGTTTGTTCTAAATTTGGTATGTATTTTGTAAGATGGTGTATTGAACCCATGAAACTCTTAAGTTGTTTGAACGTTTTGGGAGGCGATAATTTTTCAATTGCTTCAGTTTTCTTTATAAGTGGTTTTGTTCCCTCACTGTTGATAGTGAAACGTAACCACTCAACTTGCTTGCATGCGAACTTACACTTGTCTAACGACATTGCAAGATTCTCCTCGTCAAGTTTTGTTAGCACCGTTTGGAGTTTTTGGCGATTTGTCTCTATCGTTCCTTTCATTACGATTAGAATATCGTCTAGATATGCGTAAGTATTATTGCAATTTGTGAGTGTTAAATCCACTCCTTTTTGAAACTCTGTCGGCATATCCGTAAGGCCGTCAAATCGTGTTTGGAATTGGTATTTTCCTGTAGCATTTTTGCCAATGAGACTGAAGTTGCATTGTTCTCTTGTTGTTTTATCCAACGGGATTTGTGAATATGCGTATCGTAAATCGAGTGTAGTGAATAGTGTCTGATTTGACTTGTCTGATTTCACCACTTGTGCGATATTGTTCAGAAGGGGATCTTTGTTTGGCATTTGATATTTGTTTTTGTGTATGTATTTGTTAATCTTTTTGGAATCTAGGGCCAGTTTAACCGTTTGGTCCTTTTCGACTGTGATAACTATTGGTCTGATAAATTGTTTGTCTGAGCACTTATCGAGCTTGATAATGTGATTTTGATCAATCACTTGTTAAGTTCCGCTTCGATCGTTTCTTGTAGATGTATTGGTATACGTCGGCCCTTTTTGTTGTACCGGTTCAAAGTCTTTATTAAACTGTGTTTTCATTACGTGGTGTTTTGACTTTCCTATTCGTACGCATAATCGTTGAAAATTATCCTTGACCCATTGTTTAATTTCATGGTTTGATTCGTCGCTTCGTTGTACTGTGAGTGTCCTTTTCTGTTTGTTTGTCCTGAATTAGTTTAATGCCGGTTCCGTCCTTTTATTTTTGCTTTGTGGTTGTCTACTATAATGAATGGAGCTGTTTGTACTTTCCATCATCTCGACTCAATCGTAACTATTAGCCTTCCTTTAAGATGTATTGATTCACCGTTGTAACTTGCTACATGCTAAATTTCTGGCTTTAACCTCCGGGGGATGTTTTTGAACACTGCCGTTTGATCATTTTGTTGTATTCGTTGAGCGGTTTTTTCTTTTAGAAAAGACATCGGGCTGCCTGAGTCAGCAATCGCGAATAGTTCTGTTGTATTCGTCTTCAATTTAACAATGTGGTCATTTAAGTCGTCTTCCGATATTGTTTTTGTGGTTTTGATTTCGAATGATTCCGATATTGCCATTACGGAAAATTCGTCTATTTGATAGTTTTCCCAACCATTGTTTGTGGTGAACTCAGCATATGCAACCGGGTCGGTATCCGTTTCCGTGCTCTCTATTTCTGTTTCCTCTTGCTGTTCCTCATTTGTATTTTTTAGGTAATTTACGTTTGTAGAACGGCAAACTTTTGCAAAGTGTCCGCGTTTTGCCCATTTTTAGCAAATTTTGTCTTTTGCCGGACAAGATTGTAGATGATTCGTACCATATTGATTTCCACACTTGAAATAATGTTTGGAACTCTTGTTTCGTTGTTGTTCATTTTGCTGACCCCATGTGTTTTGTGATCCACAAGGATACGGTTGGCCGCGAAAACCGCCCCGACCTCGCTGATTGTTCTGTTGTACTGTTGGTTTTACTGCCATGTGTATTAACATAATGTATTGGTTCTTGTTTTGGGTTCACTGTTTGACTTCCGGTTGGATTTGTTTTCTTTGTACGACTGTGTTCTATTCCTTTTTCATGTCGAATTGCGTATTCGTATGCCACCTGTGGGATACGTGTTTGTGCTAACAAGTCCTTCGTTGTTCATGTGAGCGGTAAACATGTCCCTTACCCACTCACTTTCTCAGTCGCCGCAATCGGCCCGTGAAGCTAGGTCAGCATAATTTTGTTCTAAGCTTTCTGCTTTCTTTTGTTTTCGAAAAACAAAATTATACCTTTCAAAAGCTATTATACGTGTCGTGACGAATATATCCTCTAAAACAGTCATGAATTGTTGCGTAGATACCGTGTGCAGCTGCATATTAGGTCGTTTTTGTTGTATTTGGCGTTGTTCGTCAGCGCCGAGACACAAGCAAAGATACCTGCGCACTTTTGGGTCCGCTTCATCCCATCTGAATGAATTACACAGAACTCTTTTTTCCCGCCCTTTTATCACGAGGTTTTCCCAGCCAACTCTTTTTTCTTGGTTTCGCACCTCGCGGTTTTTTCTTTGGGCTTCCGTTTCGCCGGTTATCTCGACCTCGTATGCTGGTTCAGATGGCTCTACTAGTTGTGGTCTTGTTCGTAGTGGACTTCGAATCTCGACGCCGTCTTTCGCGAATACTACCATTTCCAGTACTGCCGCCCATTTTGTCCACTCTAATGGAGGTTCGGCCTATGCCGGTCCCCAAAATGGGTTTATGTTGAGTGGATTCTTCGAAAATCCTGCTGACTGCGCCATGTCATACCGCTATGTCCTCAAGGTATGAACTGTTAATCCTTGAATCCGTATGGATAGATAATGTCGAGTTTGAGAGAGAAGAAGTTAAAGCAACCTGTTTATGTAACGTTTATTTACGTTCTGAACCATAGTTCTCTTTAGACGCCGTTCTCGTCCTTGTTATCAAGGTCAACCGACCACTACACATTAATGTTATATAAAATCAAAACATAAATGATATATAAAAGTTTTATATGGAATTTTATCTATCCATGCCGGATGACAAACACAATGGGGCTACTGATTGCTCTCTCATGGTTGAAGACGCGCAAAACATGCGTATATATCAAAACATGCGTATATATATCGTGTCACTGCAAAGCCCTGAAAGTTCCGATTGCCCTTTATTTGGTCTCTAATAATTTCTGGTTAATGAAACATAGACAAAAACTATGAACTTTAAACTGATGAAATAAAGATTCATTTTTTTTCTTAGTTTTTTTTTGCAGACAAATTTTGTCCTTTTAACTAGCAATTTTGAACAAAACTTTTCATACAATTCGAACGATAAAGTTGTACTGAATTCAATTTATTGTTGATAATTTTCGCAAAGATGCCAATTTGGGTTGGAAAATTGCCAATTTGTAATAAATTACGCGCGACATATTTCGTGCTAATAACGCGTTAGCGGAGAATTAACCCGTCTTAGAAATCGTTCGAAACTTAATTTGAGTCAATATATTTGATCTATTTAATAATCTGCTAATGCGAGATGTAATTACTTAATACAGGGTCTAGGAAGTTAGACAAAAAAACGAATTAGACGATCAGAAAATAACAAAATTTATAAGATAACTTGCGTGCAAATTGTGTTAAATTTGGTTAGAGACTCAAATTAACTTTTGGTTGAGTAAATACTGGTTGTCCAACCACAAATCAGGTTTTTAATATAACATTTCTATAATTTATTTTTTTCAAAAATCATATTTATTTTTCGATTTAAAGTTTTAGAATAGTTTTTGATCTACTCTTTTTTTGTTTTACTTTCTTCAAAACAAAAAATATTGTTAGCCCAGTTCTTAATCGTCTAACCTTACAAATAGTTATCGTCTAATTTCCGTTTTATTACGGTCGTCTCATTTGCTTGTCGTCTAATTTCCTAGGCCCCACTTAATACATTACATAGCGTGGAGGGATGATTTTGAAATAAAATATAAGACGTTTTTTTCAGTTTTTGTTTTAAATTTCATCCTTTCTTCAAAACCAGCACTACTCCATAGACTTTAAAACGCAGCTGGAACTTTAAGGGCTCCACCCTGATACGAGCAGTTTTGTTTCTATTTTTGCTGTCAATTCATGTCACTCAAAGTTTGATCTTAAAGAAGTTTTCTATAGCTCTGAAAACGAAACAATTAATGAATTTTGTTTTGGTAGCTCTTTTTGTCAAGCGCTGAAAATTTTTCGGCCTCCATTTTGAGCTATGAGTTCCGCGGCAACAAAAAATTTTCAAGCTGGTTTATAAGGTGGTTGAGTTTTTGATGATATCATTAAACTTGTAAGTAAAAGAAGTATGTTACATGAAAATAAATTGACCTCTACATTGATGGCATACCAAGATACTATATAACTAAAACCAAAGTTTTCATTTTACATGGACTTTAGATTGGATGGGTCTGCAAAACTATTGCAACCAAGCGAGCTGTTTAATCTGCTAGTTTTTGTTAATACTATGATGTGCTAAAACTACTAGCAACACCAGAACTAGGATACGCTCTGCGGGTAATCATACCTGCAGATTTCAAAAGCGACCATATGAATTTCTTTGCTCCAAAAGAAAGTTATACGGTTTCCAGAGCACCTTTTTAAAATCGAGTTTTATTTGCTGGTGAGTTCATGGAAATTTCCTCGTATTTAGACCCTTTGGTTTTGTAATTATGAGAGACCCAATTGAAACAAAAAATCGTTGATCCATTTTCTTAACTTGCGTGAGTTTTATCAGTGCTTCAGTCATCGCAGGGGTTAAGGAAATTCTAAAAGTCTCAAGATCGTAAGTCTTAAGATCTTAATGTAATCTAAAAATTACCAGCATTTTTTCTGTATCCTTGAGTTCTTGAACAGTTTTCTTCTGTCTTCCGACTGTCTTTCAATTTCTTAAAATAAAAAGAAACCCTTTATTTGGGTAATTTTTTGATTTTCTTGTGTGAAGAACAGTTTTTTTAAGGCTAAAAGCACTTATTTTTTTGTGGTTTCACTCTAGAATCCTGGGTAATTTCAAATCGATTTCAGTTTGCAAAACATAATTACACCCTCTACTAAGAAAATTCAATTGGCGAGAGGGAAAATGTGAACGAATTTTTTTTTCAAAAATGAACTTAAATTTGAATTCCCAGCTGAAAAAACATTACTTACTTAACCAAATTTCTGAAATTTTGAAGATAAAAGATTTTGAATGTGACAGTGAGTTTCAGGTGGTTTAAAGCTCCCTTTTCGTCAATGAGTGCTACATTAAGTGCTTCTCGTGGAGGTAGAGTTTCGTTTAAGAGTTTTCGTTGGATGTCGTAATTTTTCATGTTGTTTATGAAGATATCCCTGATCCATTCCTCTTATCCCGCGGCTAAGTCACACTTTTTGGCCATTTCGGCTAAGGCTCCCCAAAATTGTTCGAGTGACTCTCTGTCCCGTTGTTTTCGATTTAACAATTTATGCCGTTCGAATGTGACATTTTTCTTCCTGACGAAAGCGGTTGCTAGATATTTCCCAAAACTCTTTAAATAAAGTTTGTAGGATTTTTACCTTTGTGAATTTTTCTCCGAAGATTCTTTTTCCTTCGTTTCTTGATCGTAATTTTTTATCGGCTTCCTCTATACTCATTCGGTCAAATTTTTTGGTTTCTGTTTTAATGGATGCCGTTTCTTCCTTATCGTAACGTCTTTGTTCTTGTATATTCCTGTCGATTCTCGATTTTCTTTGGTTTTCCGATTCGTTGTCCGTCGGATTTTCCAAAGTTGGAGGTTGTGGATGATATCTTTCCGAAGGATTTAATAGGTTTTCAATATCTATGTTTTCTTTGGCGATAATAGCTAAATGAAAAAGATCGCTCCAGTCTTCCCAGGTAATCGGTGGATCTACAGTATACTTCTGCCAAAATGGAGGTATTCATCTCACGTTAGATTCTTAATTTGACTGCGCCATGATAAAAAATTACTTTGTTGTAGGTAAATATACTTTATACAATTAAAAAGAAAAAAAGAATAAAAGTGAATTAGTCGAAAGTTAAAACATTAAAAAGTGAAGAGATCATTCTCTCCGCCGGAGAGAATGGCAAAGTGAAGATCATAAGTAATTGACCTGTTAGCAGATTACGTAATAGTTGCAGTAAGTGCAAAATAAACTGAGAATAACATCATTCCTCTAAGCAGGAAAAAACTTAAATTGTACACTTAACTAGTAACTAACTAACTGCGTCCTTTCTCCCCCCTTTTTGGGGAATAGAAATTTAATTTATGACACCGATAGTGTACTGAAACTAAACCAACTAAGCTGGTTACAATACGATTATTAGCACTTAAGGGTATTGCGAATTTGTTTCCTAAAATCATAATGTCCAATATCCGGCGGATCTGGCCCGAGAGAAAAGAAAAAGGAAACTTAATCATGTGAGGTTTTTCTTAACACGAGTTGGTGTATGAATGGTATGGTTAAAACAAATAACTGCACTCAGAGAGGTGTAAAACGATATAAGGTAAATACGATTTAACTAATCCGAAAGATTATTGTGCTGAATAATGAATTCCAAACCTATGAATTCTGAAGTTAAGGTGGGGAGATCAGTTTGGATCAGTTTGGATCTGAAAAAGAGCCGAAAAAGAAATAGCACCAAAGCAAAATATAAACCGAACATTATCATTCACAGTTTCGATAACAGTTTAAAAAGTTTTCTAGTTCTGTATTAAAAAGTTCACTATCAAGCTCTGATTGTTCTTCGAAGTTATCAATCGCCAGTCTTAGGGAATCGTCTGTTGACGAGGAAGAGATTTGTTTGGGTGTGGAGGATTCAGATTCGGCCGGAGTGGATGACTTTTGACCTTGCGGTGTGGATTTTGTCTCCGCCGGAATGATGCTTATTGGACACTGGATTAGTTGATCGCCGTCTGGAATAGTGATGTCCTCTAAAATCTAAACTTTAAGGTTATTATTGGGTGCGCAAAGATTACGACTGTTACCGTCCTGGTTTGGAGTTTTTACTGAGTCAGAAATAATTGTTCCCTGGCTACGTCTCTACATGGGAAACCTCACCTTATCCATTCCCAGTCACTAGTATCCGAAATAACCGAGGGAATAAACATAGATTCTTCCGAAGCGAGGTAAATTGGAGGAGTTGTTGTCTTCTTGGACCGGGATGGTTGTCTCCGAGTAGAGTTTGAAGAGGGCCTCGACACACGTTTCCTTGTCATGTTGTCCGATGATCCTAGTTCGATCTGGTGTCGGGTCCTGGGTTATGGCTTTCGGGGTTTGGTTTGTCGTCTTGAATTCTCGCGCTTCTGACCTACTTCAACCTTAAAGTTAGGAAAATAAAGGAGTGAAATGTTGCCTATAAAAGATCTAATTTTAGCCGATTTTGATTTAGGGATAGCGATATCCGATTTTCGAAATATTTTTCCGTCGGATAATTCTACTGTCGAAGTAGACGAATTTATAATCTTTTTGCTTGGTTCTCTATAAAATGGGTCTCCGTTGATGCTCCCATTCGTTTCCCGCAGGATTTTACCTTTAAATGGACTCTGAAGTGGTAATCTAGTAGTGGAAGTTATCGAGGTGGAGGCATAATCTGTGTCGTAACCCTTCTCTGTTGATGGTTTTTTTTCTGGAAATCAAGGTGTCCTTGTAACCGTCTTTGACTCTGTCGTCGGCATTCCAATCCTTCGCTCTTTCCTTAGATAGTATAGATTTCCCTTTGTCTAAAAATTCAATTGATGGTTTACCGGAAATCAGTTGTTTCCAAATTGTGTTTGGTTTTCTTTTAAAATGAATTTCAAAGAGGCAGCATTTGATTTTTGATTGGTAAGAGGATCGTAGGTTCCAGATAAGTTTTGATACGGCGTTTCGTAATGTACATTTTTGTGTTTCGTGAGCCATAGCTAACAATTTGATTTTTACAGTATGTACAAGTTTTTCAACTAATCCGTTGGAGCGATGGTCTCCTACTGTACAAAATATTATTTTAATGTTGTTTGAGTCACAAAATAATTTAAAATTTTGACTTGTAAAGCAAGATGCGTGGTCAACTCTAACTGAATAAGGTATACCGTGTAAGAATATGTAACCTTGAAGGAATTCGATGATTGTTTTTGAAGAGATAGATGACGTAATTTTTGCCGAAGGAAATTTTGAAAATCGATCGATGCACAGTAAAATGTATTTGTTTGACCCCCAATATGAATCTAAAGGTCCGGCGAAATCTAGGTTGAGTTCTTCGTTTGATTTTAGTAGGGGGGAAGTTCACTGATTTGCGAATTAGGAATTATACTTTTAAAATTCTTACCCGTCTTTGTACATTCTGAGCAGTTTATGCCGTGAAAGTAATTTTGCCTGTTAATATGGGACCACTAGATGTATTGGGCCAAATACTTTACTCCAAATTGACGAGTATGGGTTTCATGAAGAGTTTTAATCATTGCATTTCTCAAGGTAAAAGGTATAACTAGTTTACCGTCCATGTATAATAATCCATCGGGTTCGTGTAAATCTCTGGTAAAGTGTTTGAAGTAAGGGGAATTCGCGTTAATCGTCTCAATTTTATTTTGAAGTGCTTTCACGATAGGGCTCAACATAGGGTCATCTTCAATTAGGAGAGCTACAAGCTTGGCATTAAAAATAGTATTTAAATCCAAGGGACGTTCAATTTTTCACAGTAATTATTTACAAGATTCACGTGATCAGTCAATAGTGGGAAGTCTAAGGATATTGAAATACCGGAAGTAGAGGGATTAATTACATTTTTTTAAAAATTATCCATATTAACAGTATCTACAATTTTTCTGTCTACAGATAAATTAAATAATCTACAATTAAGAATTAAAAAATAAAAAATGCGGGATTAGAAATAGAAATGATTAAAGAATTAGTGTTGGAATAATTCGTTGGAATGCAATTTGAAGTACAAAACTCGGTTCTATTGCGATCAAATGAACAAATTGGAAAAGTCGAATTAATCAGTTTTAATACTGACGCTATAAGGTAATTACGTATTTTTGCGTCACCGGAAATTTCCAAGTTTGAACCAATGGCCGAGCAGGTCTTTTTTTGTTTCTCCGACGGATTGATTGATTTATTAATTTTTGTTGATATTTGCTACTACAAATTCTTCGTCATAATGTGATATCGGTAAAGCTTATTTGGATGGAATTCTTGAAACTAAATCAGTGAAACCCATATCTTTTCCAGCGAGGTGTTTAATTGTGAAGTTAAAAGGTAGTAATCTATCCACCCAGCTTGTTAGTCTGCTATGATATGTTTTATTTCCGTGGTTTGTTGACACGGCTGAAAGCAGTGCTTTATGATCTGTGAATACTTCAAAATCTGATCCATAAAGGTAATTTTTATAGTGTTCAACGGCCCAGACAACTCCTTCCTAACAGTTCGAGTTCATTTGTGGAATATTTTGACTCATGCGGGTTTAAAAACCGTGAAGCAAAAGAAATAGTTTTCCAATCACCCCCGTGGAGTTGTTTAAGGGAAGCCCCCAACCCATTGTGAGAAGCGTCTGTTTTTACTCTAGTTTTACGTTTTACGTAGAAATGGGTATTTTTCGTGAGGTTGATGATTTCTTGCTTGATTTTTTCAAAAGCTTTTGTATGGTCTGAACTCCTCTGGAAAATCAATTTCTTATTTAGCAGAGGTCGAATTGGGCTTCCTAAGGAAGCTAAATTCGGAGCGAATTTAATGTACTAATTTATAGATCCAAAAAACGATCTCAATTCTTTCAGATTTTTTGGAATAGGTAAGTCCTTTATTGCTTTCGTTTCGGCATTCCAATCCTTCGCTCTTTCCTTAGATAGTATAGATTTCCCTTTGTCTAAAAATCCAATGGATGGTTTACCGGAAGCCAGTTGTTTCCAAAAATGTATGTTTTTGTGTTTCGTGAGCCATAGCTAACAATTTGATTTTTACAGTATGTACAAGTTTTTCAACTAATCCGTTGGAGCGATGGTCTCCTACTGTACAAAATATTATTTTAATGTTGTTTGAGTCACAGAATAATTTAAAATTTTGACTTGTAAAGCAAGATGCGTGGTCAACTCTAACTGAATAAGGTATACCGTGTAAGAATATGTAACCTTGAAGGAATTCGATGATTGTTTTTGAAGAGATAGATGACGTAATTTTTGCCGAAGGAAATTTTGAAAATCGATCGATGCACAGTTCAATGTATTTGTTGGACCCCCAATTTGAATCTAAAGGTCTGGCAAAATCTAGGTTGAGTTCTTCGTTTGATTTTAGTAGGGGGGAAGTTCACTGATTTGCTAATTAAGAATTATACTTTTAAAATTCTTACCCGTCTTTGTACATTCTGAGCAGTTTATGCCGTGAAAGTAAATTTGCCTGTTAATATGGGACCACTAGATGTATTGGGCCAAATACTTTACTCCAAATTGACGAGTATGGGTTTCATGGGGAGTTTTAATCATTGCATTTCTCAAGGTAAAAGGTATAACTAGTTTACCCTCCATGAATAATAATCCATCGGGTTCGTGTAAATCTCTGGTAAAGTGTTTGAAGTAAGGGGAATTCGCGTTAATCGTCTCAACTTTATTTTGAAGTGCTTTCACGATAGGGCTCAACATAGGGTCATCTTCAATTAGGAGAGCTACAAGCTTGGCATTAAAAATAGTATTTAAATCCAAGGGACGTTCAATTTTTCACAGTATTTATTTACAAGATTCACGTAATCAGTCAATAGAGGGAAGTCTAAGGATATTTAAATACCGGAAGTAGAGGGATTAATTACATTTTTTTTATTTATCCATATTAACAGTATCTACAATTTTTCTATCTACAGATAAATTAAATAATCTACAATTAAGAATTAAAAAATAAAAAATGCGGGATTAGAAATAGAAATAATTAAAGAATTAGTGTTGGAATAATTCGTTGGAATGCAATTTGAAGTACAAAACTTGGTTCTATTGTGATCAAATGAACAAATTGGAAAAGTCGAATTAATCAGTTTTAATACTGACGCTATAAGGTAATTACGTAATTTTGCGTCACCGGAAATTTCCAAGTTTGAACCAATGGCCGAGCAGGTCTTTTTTTGTTTCTCCGAAGGATTGATTGATTTATTAATTTTTGTTGATATTTGCTACTACAAATTCTTCGTCATAATGTGATATCGGTAAAGCTTATTTGGATGGAATTCTTGAAACTAAATCAGTGAAACCCATATCTTTTCCAGCGAGGTGTTTAATTGTGAAGTTAAAAGGTAGTAATCTATCCACCCAGCTTGTTAGTCTGCTATGATATGTTTTATTTCCGTGGTTTGTTGACACGGCTGAAAGCAGTGCTTTATGATCTGTGAATACTTCAAAATCTGATCCATAAAGGTAATTTTTATAGTGTTCAACGGCCCAGACAACTCCTTCCTAACAGTTCGAGTTCGTTTGTGGAATATTTTGACTCATGCGGGTTTAAAAACCGTGAAGCAAAAGAAATAGTTTTCCAATCACCCCCGTGGAGTTGTTTAAGAGAAGCCCCCAACCCATTGTGAGAAGCGTCTGTTTTTACTCTAGTTTTACGTTTTACGTAGAAATGGGCATTTTTCGTGAGGTTGATGATTTCTTGCTTGATTTTTTCAAAAGCTTTTGTATGGTCTGAACTCCTCTGGAAAATCAACTTCTTATTTAGCAGAGGTCGAATTGGGCTTCCTAAGGAAGCTAAATTTGGAACGAATTTAATGTACTAATTTATAGATCCAAAAAATGATCTCAATTCTTTCAGATTTTTTGGAATAGGTAAGTACTTTATTGCTTTCGTTTCGGCATTCCAATCCTTCGCTCTCTCCTTAGATAGTATAGATTTCCCTTTGTCTAAAAATCCAATGGATGGTTTACCGGAAGCCAGTTGTTTCCAAAAATGTACGTTTTTGTGTTTCGTGAGCCATAGCTAACAATTTGATTTTTACAGTATGTACAAGTTTTTCAACTAATCCGTTGGAGCGATGGTCTTCTACTGTACAAAATATTATTTTAATGTTGTTTGAGTCACAGAATAATTTCAAATTTTGATTTGTAAAGCAAGATGCGTGGTCAACTCTAACTGAATAAGGTATACCGTGTAAGAATATGTAACCTTGAAGGAATTCGATGATTGTTTTTGAAGAGATAGATGACGTAATTTTTGCCGAAGGAAATTTTGAAAATCGATCGATGCACAGTACAATGTATTTTTGGACCCCCAATATGAATCTAAAGGTCTGGCAAAATCTAGGTTGAGTTCTTCGTTTGATTTTAGTAGGGGGGAAGTTCACTGATTTGCTAATTAAGAATTATACTTTTAAAATTCTTACCCGTCTTTGTACATTCTGAGCAGTTTATGCCGTGAAAGTAAATTTGCCTGTTAATATGGGACCACTAGATGTATTGGGTCAAATACTTTACTCCAAATTGACGAGTATGGGTTGCATGGAGAGTTTTAATCATTGCATTTCTCAAGGTAAAAGGTATAACTAGTTTACCCTCCATGTATAATAATCCATCGGGTTCGTGTAAATCTCTGGTAAAGTGTTTGAAGTGAGGGGAATTCGCGTTAATCGTCTCAACTTTATTTTGAAGTGCTTTCACGATAGGGCTCAACATAGGGTCATCTTCAATTAGGAGAGCTACAAGCTTGGCATTAAAAATAGTATTTAAATCCAAGGGACGTTCAATTTTTCACAGTATTTATTTACAAGATTCACGTAATCAGTCAATAGAGGGAAGTCTAAGGATATTTAAATGCCGGAAGTAGAGGGATTAATTACATTTTTTTTATTTATCCATATTAACAGTATCTACAATTTTTCTATCTACAGATAAATTAAATAATCTACAATTAAGAATTAAAAAATAAAAAATGCGGGATTAGAAATAGAAATAATTAAAGAATTAGTGTTGGAATAATTCGTTGGAATGCAATTTGAAGTACAAAACTCGGTTCTATTGTGATCAAATGAACAAATTGGAAAAGTCAAATTAATCAGTTTTAATACTGACGCTATAAGGTAATTACGTAATTTTGCGTCACCGGAAGTTTCCAAGTTTGAACCAATGGCCGAGCAGGTCTTTTTTTGTTTCTCCGACGGATTGATTGATTTATTAATTTTTGTTGATATTTGCTACTACAAATTCTTCATCATAATGTGATATCGGTAAAGCTTATTTGGATGGAATTCTTGAAACTAAATCAGTGAAACCCATATCTTTTCCAGCGAGGTGTTTAATTGTGAAGTTAAAAGGTAGTAATCTATCCACCCAGCTTGTTAGTCTGCTATGATACGTTTTATTTCCAAGGTTTCTTGACACGACTGCAAGCAGTGCTTTATGATCTGTGAATACTTCAAAATCTGATCCATAAAGGTAATTTTTATAGTGTTCAACGGCCCAGACAACTCCTTCCTAACAGTTCGAGTTCGTTTGTGGAATATTTTGACTCATGCGGGTTTAAAAACCGTGAAGCAAAAGAAATAGTTTTCCAATCACCCCCGTGGAGTTGTTTAAGGGAAGCCCCCAACCCATTGTGAGAAGCGTCTGTTTTTACTCTAGTTCTACGTTTTACGTAGAAATGGGTATTTTTCGTGAGGTTGATGATTTCTTGCTTGATTTTTTCAAATGCTTTTGTATGGTCTGAACTCCTGTGGAAGCTAAATTCGGAACGAATTTAATATACTAATTTATAGATCCAAAAAATGATCTCAATTCTTTCAGATTTTTTGGAATAGGTAAGTCCTTTATTGCTTTCGTTTCGGCATTCCAATCCTTCGCTCTTTCCTTAGATAGTAAAGATTTCCCTTTGTCTAAAAATCCAATGGATGGTTTACCGGAAGCCAGTTGTTTCCAAAAATGTACGTTTTTGTGTTTCGTGAGCCATAGCTAACAATTTGATTTTTACAGTATGTACAAGTTTTTCAACTAATCCGTTGGAGCGATGGTCTCCTACTGTACAAAATATTATTTTAATGTTGTTTGAGTCACAGAATAATTTAAAATTTTGACTTGTAAAGCAAGATGCGTGGTCAACTCTAACTGAATAAGGTATACCGTGTAAGAATATGTAACCTTGAAGGAATTCGATGATTGTTTTTGAAGAGATAGATGACGTAATTTTTGCCGAAGGAAATTTTGAAAATCGATCGATGCACAGTACAATGTATTTGTTGGACCCCCAATATGAATCTAAAGGTCCGGCAAAATCTAGGTTGAGTTCTTCGTTTGATTTTAGTAGGGGGGAAGTTCACTGATTTGCTAATTAAGAATTATACTTTTAAAATTCTTACCCGTCTTTGTACATTCTGAGCAGTTTATGCCGTGAAAGTAAATTTGCCTGTTAATATGGGACCACTAGATGTATTGGGCCAAATACTTTACTCCAAATTGACGAGTATGGGTTTCATGGAGAGTTTTAATCATTGCATTTCTCAAGGTAAAAGGTATAACTAGTTTACCCTCCATGTATAATAATCCATCGGGTTCGTGTAAATCTCTGGTAAAGTGTTTGAAGTAAGGGGAATTCGCGTTAATCGTCTCAACTTTATTTTGAAGTGCTTTCACGATAGGGCTCAACATAGGGTCATCTTCAATTAGGAGAGCTACAAGCTTGGCATTAAAAATAGTATTTAAATCCAAGGGACGTTCAATTTTTCACAGTATTTATTTACAAGATTCACGTAATCAGTCAATAGAGGGAAGTCTAAGGATATTGAAATACCGGAAGTAGAGGGATTAATTCCATTTTTTTTATTTATCCATATTAACAGTATCTACAATTTTTCTATCTACAGATAAATTAAATAATCTACAATTAAGAATTAAAAAATAAAAAATGCGGGATTAGAAATAGAAATAATTAAATAAATAGTGTTGGAATAATTCGTTGGAATGCAATTTGAAGTACAAAACTCGGTTCTATTGTGATTAGATGAACAAATTGGAAAAGTCGAATTAATCAGTTTTAATACTGACGCTATAAGGTAATTACGTAATTTTGCGTCACCGTAAATTTCCAAGTTTGAACCAATGGCCGAGCATGTCTTTTTTTGTTTCTCCGATGGATTGATTGATTTACTAATTTTTGTTGACATTTGCTACTACAAATTCTTCATCATAATGTGATATCGGTAAAGCTTTTTTGGATGGAATTCTTGAAACTAAATCAGTGAAACCCATATCTTTTCCTGCGAGGTGTTTAATTGTGAAGTTAAAAGGTAGTAATCTATCCACCCAGCTTGTTAGTCTGCTATGATACGTTTTATTTCCGTGGTTTGTTGACACGGCTGAAAGCAGTGCTTTATGATCTGTGAATACTTCAAAATCTGATCCATAAAGGTAATTTTTATAGTGTTCAACGGCCCAGACAACTCCTTCCTAACAGTTCGAGTTCGTTTGTGGAATATTTTGACTCATGCGGATTTAAAAACCGAGAAGCAAAAGAAATAGTTTTCCAATCACCCCCATGGAGTTGTTTAAGGGAAGCCCCCAAACCATTGTGAGAAGCGTCTGTTTTTACTCTAGTTTTACGTTTTACGTGGAAATGGGTATTTTTCGTGAGGTTGATGATTTCTTGTTTGATTTTTTCAAATGCTTTTGTATGGTCTGAACTCCTCTGGAAAATCGGTTTCTTATTTAGCAGAGGTCGAAGTGGGCATCCTAAGGAAGCTAAATTCGGAACGAATTTAATGTACTAATTTATAGAACCAAAAAATGATCTCAATTCTTTCAGATTTTTTGGAATAGGTAAGTCCTTTATTGCTTTCGTTTTGTCAAATAAAGAGGAGGTTCCTGCAATTGAGATTTTAAATACCAACAATTCTATAACTTTTTGATAGAACTTAGACTTTGATCATTTAACTGCGTTTATAAAACTTTTAACACAATGTTTTTGTGGTCTAAGAAAGTTCCTTTGGATGCAATTAACATATCATTTAAGTAGCAGTTGGTAAAAGATATAGAACCTAACGTTGAGTCCATTACTCTTCAAAATTGGCTGGGCATATCGCCTAAACCGTAAAAGGCAGTTACAAATTGATAGGTGCCAGTAATATTGCCGCCCACTATACTAAAATTACATTGATTGCTGGTAAACTTGTCTAACGCGAGTTGACTGTATGCATTTTCTAAATCTAAATTTGTAAACCACACTTCTCCACTGGAATCATTTGCTATTTTTGCCGCCACATTGTCTTCCAGTTCGTAAATATTCGGCGGAGAGAATGGCAAAGTGAAGGTCATAAATAATTGACCTGTTAGTAGATTACGTAATAGTTGCAGTAAGTGCAAAATAAACTGAGAATCACATCCTTCCTCTAAGCAGGAAAAAATTTAAATTGTACAATTAACTAGTTACTAACTAACTGCGTCCTTTCTCCCCCTTTTGGGGAATAAAAATTTTATTTATTACACCGATAGTGTACTGAAACTAAACTAACTAAGCTGGTTACAATACGATTAAAAGCACTTAAGGGTATTGCGAATTTGTTTCCTAAAAGTATAATGTCCAATATCTGGCGGATATGGCCCGAGAGAAAAGAAAAAGGAAAGTTAACCATGTTAGGTTTTTGTTAACACGAATTGGTGTATGAATGGTATGGCAAAAACAATTAACTGCACTCAGAGAGGTGTAAAACGACATAAGGTAAATACGATTTAACTAATGCGAAAGATTATTGTGCTGAATAATGAATTCCGAACCTATGAATTCTGAAGTTAAGGTGGGGAGATAAATGGGATGAGTTTGGGTCTGAAAGAGAGGCAAAAATGAAATAGCACCAAAGCAAAATATAAACCGAGCATTATCATTAACAGTTTCGATAACAATTTAAAAAGTTTTCTAGTTCTGTATTAAAAAGTTCACTATCAAGCTCTGATTGTTCTTCGAAGTTATCAATCGCCAGTCTTAGGGATTTGTCTGTTGATGAGGAAGAGATTTGTTCAGGTGTTGAGGATTCAGATTCAATCGTCACAACTTCCAAAAGAATTTTTACTGTTGATACAGTCCTGTTTATCGATATCGCAGTTTTCTAGAATGATCGGATTTGATGCCGAACCAGAGGTGGCTTGAAGTAAATCTACAACATCTATGAAGTATGTTTTACCATAGAACTTTGGTGGACCTACGTTTCTACTAGACCGGCGAATAATAAAAGAAACGTTACCGGATTTAGTTGGGGGTTCGGTTGCAGAAATGGCCTCATCGGATGAATCCACTATTTCGTAAACAAGGAAGTTCGTCGTGGTATCTTCCTCCATCGGAGAAGTCAAATTGTTTTGGGTATCCGGTAATTGGGTGGTCGTGGAGAGCTCGGCCAGAGTGGTTGACTTTTGACCTTGCGGTGTGGATTTTGTCTCCGCCGGAATGATGCTTATTGGGCACTGGATTAGTTGATCGCCGTCTGGAATAGTGATGTCCTCTAAAATCTCAACTTTAATATTATTATTGGGTGCGCAAAGATTACGAGTGTTACCGTCCTGGTTTGGAGTTTTTACTGAGTCAGAAATAAATCGTTCCCTGGCTACGTCTCTACATGGGAAACCTCACGCTACCCATTCCCAGTCAATAATATCCGAAATAACCGAGGGAATAAACATAGATTCGTCCGAAGCGAGGTAAGCTGGAGGAGTTGTTGTCTTCTTGGACCGGGGTGGTTGTTTCCGAGTAGATTTTGAAGAGGGCCTCGACACACGTGTCCTTGTCATGTTGTCCGATGATCCTAGTTCGATCTGGTGTCGGGTCCTGGGTTGTGGCTGTCGGGGTTTGGTTTGTCGTCTTGAATTCTCGCGCTTCTGACCTACTTCAACATTAGGGTTAGGAAAATAAGGGAATGAAATGTTGCCTTTGAAAGATCTAATTTTAGCCGAGTTTGATTTAGGGATAGCGATATCCGATTTTCGAATTATTTCTCCGTCGGATAGTTCTACTGTCGAAGTAGACGAATTTATAATCTTTTTGCTTAGTTCCCTATAAAATGGCTCTCCGTTGATGCTCCCATTCGTTTTCCGCAGGATTTTACCTTTAAACGGACTCTGAAGTGGTAATCTAGTAGTGGGAGTTTTCTAGGTGGAGGCATAATCGGTGTCGTAACCCTTCTCTGTTGATGGTTGGTTTTTCTTGGGAATCAAGGTGTCCTTGTAACCGTCTTTGACTCTGTCGTCGGCATTCCAATCCTTCGCTCTTTCCTTAGATACTATAGATTTCCCTTTGTCTAAAAATCCAATGGATGGTTTACCGGAAGCCAGTTGTTTCCAAAAATGTACGTTTTTGTGTTTCATAGCCATAGCTAACAATTTGATTTTTACAGTATGTACAAGTTTTTCAACTAATCCGTTAGAGCGATGGTCTCCTACTGTACAAAGTATTATTTTAATGTTGTTTGAGTCACAGAATAATTTAAAAAATTCACTTGTAAAGCAAGATGCGTGGTCAACTCTAACTGAATGAGGTATACCGTGTAAGAATATGTAATCTTGAAGGAATTCGATGACTGTTTTTGAAGAGATAGATGACGTAATTTTTGCGGAAAGAAATTTTGAAAATCGATCGATGCACGGTAAATTGTATTTGTTTGACCCCCAATATGAATCTAAAGAACCGGCGAAATCTAGGTTGAGTTCTTCGTTTGATTTTATTTGGGGGGAAGTTCACTGATTTGCGAACTAGGAATTTTACTTTTAAAATTCTTACCCGTCTTTGTACATTCTGAGCAGTTTATGCCGTGAAAGTAAATTTGCCTGTTAATATGGAGCCACTAGATGTATTGGGTCAAATACTTTATTCCAAATTGACCAGGATGGGTTTCATGGAGAGTTTTAATCATTTCATTTCTCAAGGTAAAAGGTATAACTAGTTTACCGTCCATGTATAATAATCCATCGGATTCGTGTAAATCTCTGGTAAAGTGTTTGAAGTATGGGGAATTCGCGTTACTCGTCTCAACTTTATTTATCAACGGGCTCAACTTAGGGTCATCTTCAATTAGGAGAGCTACAAGCTTGGCATTAAAAAGAGTATTTAAATCCAAGGGACGTTCAATTTTTCACGGTATTTTTTTTTAAAAGACTCACGTGATCAGTCAATAGAGGGAAGTCTAAAGATATTGAAACACCGGAAATAGAGGGATTAATTACAATTTTTTAATAATCCATATAAACAGTATCTACAATTTTTCTATCTACAGATAAATTAATTAATCTACAATCAAGAATTAAAAAATGCCTGATTAGAAATAGAAATAATTGAAGAATTAGTGTTGGAATAATCCGTTGGAACGCAATTTGAAGTACAAAATTCGGTTCCATTGTGATTAGATGAGAAATTGGAAAAGTCTAATTATTCAGTATTAATACTGACGCTATAAGGTAATTAAGTAATTTTGCGTCACCGGAAATTTCCAAGTTTGAACCAATGGCCGAGCAGGTCTTTCTTTGGTTCTCCGACGGATTGATTGATTTATAAATTTTATTGATAATTGATACTACAAATTCTTCATCATAATGTAATATCGGTAAAGTTTTTCCGGATGGAATTCTTGAAATTAAATCAATGAAAACCATATTTTTTCCTGCGAGATGTTTAATTGTAAAGTTAAAAGGTAGTAATCTATCCAACCAGCTTGTTAGTCTTTTATGATACGTTTTATTTCCGTGGTTTGTTGACACGGCTGAAAGCAGTGCTTTATGATCTGTGAATACTTCAAAATCTGATCCATAAAGGTAATTTTTATAGTGTTCAACGGCCCAGACAACTCCTTCCTAACAGTTCGAGTTCGTTTGTGGAATATTTTGACTCATGCGGATTTAAAAACCGTGAAGCAAAAGAAATAGTTTTCCAATCACTCCCGTGGAGTTGTTCAAGGGAAGCCCCCAACCCATTGTGAGAAGCGTCCGTTTTTACTCTAGTATTACGTTTTACGTCGAAATGGGTATTTTTCGTGAGGTTGATGATTTCTTGTTTGATTTTTTCAAATGCTTTTGTATAGTCTGAACTCCTCTGGAAGATCGATTTATTTTTAGCAGAGGTCGTAGTGGGCTTCCTAAGTAAGCTAAGTTCGGAACGAATTTAATGTACTAATTTATAGATCCAAAAAATGATCTCAATTCTTTCAGATTTTTTGGAATAGGTAAGTTCTTTATTGCTTTCGTTTTGTCAAATAAAGAGGAGATTCCTGAGTTTGAGATTTTAAATACCAACCATTCTATTGAAAGAACTTACACTTAAAATTTTTAACACAATATTTTTGTGGTCTAAGAAAATTCCTTTGGATGCAATTAACATATCATCTAAGTAGCACTTGGTAAAAAAATATACAACCTAACGTTGAGTCCATTTCTCTTTGAAATTGGTCGGGCATATCGCCTAAACCGTAAAAGCCAGTTAAAATATGATAGATGCCAGTAATATTGCCGCCCACTATACTAAAATTACATTGATTGCTGGTAAACTTGTCTAACGCGAGTTGACTGTTTGCATTTTTTAAACCTAATTTTGTAAACCACACTTCTCCACCGGAACCATTTGCTATTTGTGCCGTCATATTGTCTACCAATTCGTAAATATTTGGCATCTGGTATTTAATCTTGTATATCTGTTTGTTAATACACTATGAATCCGTATCCAACTTGATCGATTTGTCTTTTTTGCAGGTAATGACGATTGGGCTAATAAAACGATCTTCGTGGCAATTTTCTAATTTCTTAATGCGTTCTTCGTCTTTTAGTCTGTTAAGTTCAGTTTTGACTGAATCCAGTAAATGTAGGGTAACTCGTCTTACTTTTAGTTGGATGGGTTTTAAGGGTTCATGCAAATGGGTAATTTTCATCTGATTTTTTATTTTTCCAATCCGAAGGAATAAATTTTTAAATGTTTTAGAGATAATTGTGATTTCCTTTTCTTAATCTGTTGGTGAGATAAAATTTATGGACTTAAACGACTGGTTTCTCTGGAAGTGTGGGAAATACTTCTGTGAAACTTCTATCCCCACTTTGGGTAGATTGTCGTTTCCGAGGATGTTCCTCTCATGTCCCTCAGAAAAAAAAGAAGTGACAGATGTCTTGTGACCAACCGTTTGAGAAGATCGGAAGTATCACCTTTCCAGAAATATTTTTGGCGTTGTCTTTAAATCCGCAGTATAAAATTTCGGTTGCCTTGTCCACCGGATAGATTTTTAAGTAAGGGTCTCGAAGCTTCAATTCATGTAAGACGTTTTTCTTGAGAAAACTAATCGGGCTAGCTGAGTCCACTTGTATTTTTAAGATTACTTGGTTTTCTTTTCCGAGGCCAATATTCAGCAGTTTTTTAAGTTCTTTTCCATCGTCGTCGAAAATTGTAGTGACGTTTAATACAGAGTAATCGTCGTTTTCACTTTGTCCAGATTCCGACCATGCGTTTATGACGCCATAACATTCTCTATTTACCTGGTTTATATTTACATCCGGGTGATCCGGCGGAGTAAAATCTGTATTATCTACAATTTGAGTATTTACAATGTTTACATTTTTGCGAAGAGATTTACACAATTTGGTAAAATGGCTTCTGTGTTTACAGGATGTACAAGTAGTATCTTTCGCAGGGCAAACAGCTAAGTGTCTTTTCGAAAAGGTTCCGCCACATTTCATACAGGTGTTACTTCTTTCTATATTCAGAGTTGGTTCTCTTTTAACAGTAAAATAGCTGTGCGGTTTATGTACAGCTGATCCGTTGGATTTAAAATTATTTGTGAGTTTCAGGTGGTTTGAAATTCCTTCTTCGTCAACGACTGCTACATTAAGTGCTTCTCGTGGAGGTAGAGTTTCGGTTAAGAGTTTTCGTTGGATGTCGTAATTTTTCATGTTGTTTATGAAGATATCCCTGATCCATTCCTCTTATCCAGCGGCTATGTCACACTTTTTGGCCATTTCGGCTAAGGCTCCCCAAAATTGTTCGCGTGACTCTCTGTCCCGTTGTTTTCGATTTAACAATTTGTGCCGTTCGAATGTGACATTTATCTTCCTGACGAAAGCGGTTGCTAGGTATTCTTAAAACTCTTTAAATGAAGTTTGTAGGATTTTTACCTTCGTGAGTTTTTCTCCGAAGATTCTTTTTCCTTCGTTTTCTAGAGCTAGGTACAAGGTTGATTGTAATTTTTTATCGGCTTCCTCTTTTCTCATTCCATCAAATTTTTTGGTTTCTGTTTTAATGGATGCCGTTTCCTCCTCATCGTAACGTCTTTGTTCTTGTATGTTTCTGTCGATTCTCGAATTTCTTTGATTTTGTCCGTCGGATTTTCCAAAGTTGGAGGTTGTGGATGATGTCTTTCCGAAGGATATAATAGGTTTTCAATATCTATGTTTTCTTTAGCGATAATAGCTAAATGAAAAAGATCGCTCCAGTCTTCCCAGGGAATCGCTTGATCTACAGTATAAAACTGCCAAAATGGAGGTATTCCTCTCACGTTAGATTCTTTATTTGACTGCGCAATGATAAAATAATACTTTGTTGGTAAATCTACTTTATACAATTAAAAAGAAGAAAAGAATAAAAGTGAATTAGTCGAAAGTTAAAACATTAAAAAGTGAAGAGAGCATTCTCTCCGCCGGAGAGAATGGCAAAGTGAAGATCATAAGTAATTGACCTGTTAGCAGATTACGTAATAGTTGCAGTAGGATCACACCAAACTTCGCAGTGAGAATCACATCAAAGTTGATAAAAAATTTTTCTTTCGATGTCAAAAGCTAAAAAAAATTTTGAGAAGAAAATCAATCCGTTTTTCAGTTTTTGGAGTTCAATGAATTTTTTATAGCTGTTTGATATGGGATCCAGTGAGCAATTTAACGATCAAACAAGTGTGATAGGATGAACTTTTTTGAAAAAAGAAGTTGAAAAATGGTTGTAATATTCATTTTCCGTGTGATTTTTGCTTAACGATAAAAGAAAATTTTTTGTTGGTACAAAATTCTTTGCTTCGTTTCAGGCCGAACCTTACAGTACGACTAAGATTCAACTCGAGTTCGTTCGAAACAGCATCCACACTTATACTATCTCGGTGGACGGGGGACCCGAGGTACCGACGAATGCCCAGCCAACCATGACCATCAGATCCCTGTCACCAGGAACTCAATACAGCTTCGAACTCTTCGCCACCCGTGCGACCCTGAAAAGTGCCGCTAGTACTTCGATTTCGGCGTGTACCTACCAACTTGCACCGATTGACTTCGAATACACATTGGTGGACGGAGTCACGGCAACGTTGACCTGGTCGAATGCGGCGGACGTCGGCAGGATTGACAGCTATGTCGTCGACTCCCTCGGTACCTCTCCAATTCCAGTGGCGAGTGCTGCGACGCTGGAACTGAACGTGTCGCTAACCGAACTGGCTACCGACGAGTACTCCATCTACTCGATTCAAAACTGCCCTAGTTCCGGGGATCTGAATTCGGACAAAGTGTATCTGGAAGTCCAAGCTGGCATCGATACTTTCAACATGTCAATGGATGGGAGACGCTCCTACAAGACCTCGGAGTTCAGTGTCGACAAAGGAAATGCGCTGACTAAATACACGTATGTTTATCTGTACATTAAAATAAAGAAGCTTGTGCGTGGATGTGTTTTTGTGTATGCGTGTGGGTGTGTGTGTTTGTGTGTGTTTGTCTCTGATCGAACTCCACCTACGATATTAATCGGACGATCGTGAAATTTTACATGTATGTGGATACATGAATTCGAGAAGTACTATAAGCTTATTTTTAAATCGCGATTTTTCTTTCGGGAAAAGGCAAAAAATTGAGTAGAAAAAGGGAGATCCGTGACTTCTACGTTTTTTTGCATTAGATGTTTAAAAATTAGCAAGTGCAGGTTTTTGACAATTTGATTCTTTTTCTTCAATTAAGGCCCCCTATAATATAAGTTTACTGAAAGTTTCTGAAACCCATGTTTAACAAATTAAACTGTTTGTCTTGCTTAGTTGAAAATTAGCCGCAGTGCACCACGACATATTTCTTTTTTTTTATATCACGTTCAAATCAACGTCCCCACTTTGAACTATTTTGAGATATCCATTTTTAGCTGACGGACCCTAAAAGTTTTCTAAAGGAGTCTTCGGCGCCAATATATACAAGTTTTAAGAGGAGAGCGGGCGCCGAAAAAACGCGTTTTTTTTAGTAAAAATTTTTCCAAAAAGTGCCTAAAAACGCCTTTTTTGCCCTTTTTTCAAAAATTTTGTCAAAATAGGGGGTCTTTTTAAGGCTTTGAGAGAGCTCGGAAAATCAATTTGGTCGACCTAAAGAAATAAAAGTCGACTAACTTTTGGAAATTTTTTGAAAATCACTCCCCCCCCCCCCTCGAGAAAATCCTAGATCCGTTAAACGGATGGCTAACTCCACTATCGAACAGCAAAAGTGTAAAGGTCACATAAATTTCTATTTAGAAAAAAATTCAAATTTTCAAAAAACCGGCGGAATAAAAATTTTACTTATTGCCCAGTTTTCTCAAGTTGGATTAACTTTAATAAAAAATTGTTGAACATAAATTGTTCTTCAAACTCAAAGAGCTTTGATATATCTGTTTCTTTAAGTTTGCGGTCATCAAGCGTTATCAAACTGGAATATAGACTTTTTTCGGGTTAACAACTTTTTTTAACAGAATCACAATCACTTGAATCAAAAGGTATCTTCAAATTTCTAAGTGTGTTTAACAGAACCACTTAAAACAATAGGAATCTTCAAATTTCTAAGTTTCTCCGCCAAACCCTGTCTGTAGCTAACGAAAACGCCTGGGATGCCAAAAGTCTTGGGTTCGAAACTGACTTAACCTGTTTTTGTTCTTTCAAACGGAAAATAGTTGCCATAGTCGGCTTAGTTGCCATTTTGTAGAATTTTTATCACATTATAGTTGCTTCTAGTTTACCTCTGCTGTCAGTAATTTTACTAAATTTGACTTCGTATATATATATCATTTTTTCATTTGTTTAAAAATTTTATTTTGTCCAATTGATTTCGGCCTAACTATTATCGGCTTTTTGGCCTAATTTCGAGTCGTTTCAGCGGAAAAGTTTTTTTGATTCTCCTGTCTGGATTACGCAAAATGATAAAATTCTTAATAGAAATATAGTTTAAGTGACTTGATAACTTCAAAATCTTTTTTGATTTTTTCGGCTTCTTCATTTTCCTTTTTTTGGGGCATAAAAGTTTTCGGCCTATGTTTTTCGGCTTAATATCCTCTTATTGGTTATTTTGACGGGCATATAAACTATTTTGAAGGTGAGGTGGACTTATTAGTTTTTCAGAAGTCTGAACTCGTGTTGATTTTTTTTTCGGCTTAAAGGGTTTCTGACAATGTATTTTTGGCTTTATTACCGGTGGGTGCATTTTCTTCCGATGCTTATTACACTTTATATTGTCTTGTCGTGTAGTTGTTATAAACTAACCTTGTTCATTGTAATAGATCAAGTTTTTTGACCTTTCGATTTTGTTTTCGTTTTGTATCGCAAGTGGTGCGAAGCTCAGCTTCGCCTCTGTGTTGAAAGTCGAAATTTACAAAAAAAAAACAAGTCAGTACATTTTTTCTGTTTACTTGCGATCTTTGACTCTTTTCCAACTGTCTGTTCGCTATGTTTAAAGAACATATATTTTTACATTAGTTCATATCACAACTTCAAAATGAAAACATTTTATTATTTTTAAAATAAAATTATCTGTAAATATCTTTTTGGCGTTTTTTAGGATCACGAGCAACAATTTCGGCTTTGTGGCTAATCGCACGTTCGACTCTATGCCCTACGTGTTCGACTTCGGCAGTTGTGCGGCTGAAGACTGTCTGCAGATCCAGGCATTCGTGGGCCAGTGGAATGGGAACTCGTTGAATGGACCCATCTGCGACTGTGCTAGTAAGTAGACAGCTCATTAGCTAGCCAGTCAGGCCCGGGGTCATATTTTTTCAGCCGAAAATACTTTTTCACTCGAATTTAATTGCGACGAGAACCGGCGCTCATTGTTTTAGGAAAATTATTATGTACTAACTGTTAAAAATTGAGCTGGACAAAAATACGGACCTTTTTTTTATTCTCATATAAGCATCAACTTTACAAAGGATTTCAAAAAAAGTGAGTAAGAAGAACAAAGATGATTTCCTTGTCCTTATAAGTCCGCACAACCAATTTTGGTAGCTATCGAACATTGTGAATAGAAATTTGACCTATTGGAGTTCGCAGGGGGAGGTGCGGAGGAGCCAAAAACACCCTTTAATTATGTTTTGTCAAAAAAAAATCAAGTAAACATTTTCGGAGTAATGACGAACAAAATAAATTTTCGTTTAGGTTGCGCGGTCTTGACAAAAAAAAATTTAAAACTTTTTATGTTTTTATATAATTTTACATGCTTCAATTGTGATTTTGAGAACTTGTTCACGCTCTAAATTTGATGTTCTGCTGTTTGATTTCTTTTTGAGTTCAATTCAAGCTCACTTTAAAATAGAAATTAGGGCAATTAACGCTCGCCTATTACGAAAGCTAATGGCACAAAATCACCGAAATTGATTTGAAGTCTCAAAAGTGTTTTAGAGGTTTTAGAAGTCATGGTGGACCAAAAAATCTGCCCAGAAAGTGCCCAAAAACAAGCGCTTTGACCTATTTTTCAAAATTTTCCTGCGGTGCAAAATTTTTGGTCAAAATAGGGTCTTTATAGTGTTCCGGGAGTGTTCGGAAACTTATTTTGGATGACCTTAAACTTATTTTGGTTGACCCCCCCCCCCCCCCCTCCCACTCGAGAACAACCTATATTCCCCCTGTGTCAAAGCAAATGAAGACTCGTTTTTCACAGCGTCGTTTGTGGTATTTTTATATATTTTTTATTGATCTTAGCTTTTTTCGGGGGGATAGATTTTCAAATATTTGAATCTGTTGTTGGACTGACCAAACTGCATGCTTTTGATTATTGCTTTGAAGTTTTTTCTAAAATTTTTTGTTCACGCTGAAAACTAGCACCCAACGCGCCCTTCGAAAGGTTTTGGTCGGCTGAATATTGATGCTGTCAATATGCAACCAAAAAGAAGGAAAAAAACTAACCCTGTTAAACATAAATTAATTGAACGCTTAAGTATACAAGAGTTTTGGTAATCTTTAACTATCCCCCTATCGTACCTAGTAACGAATATCCCACTATAAAGAAATAATTCAACGCATATTAAAATTTTTTACCCTGTAGAGAGTCTCACCCCCGCTCCCCCTTGTGCAAATAGGTAAAGAGATCCGAGCTTTGGTGATGTTTTTAAGAAAGGGGAATCGTTGTCACGTTTGTTTACAGGGGCGGACCTAGGATTTTCTCGAGCAGGGGGATGGCGAATTTTAAAAAGTCCTTGTTTGGGCCAAAATTTCTGCGCCACAGGCAAAATTTGAAGAAAAAAAAACAGGCCAAAAAAGGCGTTTTTAGGCACTTTTTGAAAATGTTGACCAAAAAATTGCGCTTTTTCGGCGCGCGCTCCCCCCTCAAAACTAATATATTTTGGCGCCCAAGGCGCCTGCTTTAGAAAATTTTTAGGGTCCGTCACCAAAAATGGATATTTCAAAATAATACTAAGGGGGGACTTTTGGGGTCGGCAGGGAGTCGAATCCCTGAGGAGGATGCGTCCGCCCCCCTCCCTAAATCTGCCCCTGATCAATATATAATAATAATGTGCTTCCTGTCTTGTCGAGGATAGTCCATTTGTTTTATCTTCCCACATTCCAGACTGTTATTTTGTTAAGCTGAAGCTCTTTTTTGCGACTCAAGGCCATTTTTTGCGTCTAGACCTTTCAGGCGGTACCACTTTAGCAGCGGAAATTGGTCAGGCTGTTAATTTGACTTAAGGTTTGAATATTTGAATTTGAGTTAAACGAAGATGCTTGAGATTGTTTGGTTTTCTTAGAGCCCTGTCCAGTGAGTGACTTGAACTTCACATTGATCCACCCAGTGGCAGTTCTCATGCAGTTCGACAACAGTGTCAATCCGTCAGGAGTGACATACGAATTCAGACACAACTTCGACATGACATGGCAAAACATAGGCTCTACGTCACAGTTCAACATCACAGACCTCCCCCCCTCATCTGTGGTCACTTTAGAGGGTTTAGTAGCAATCAGTTTTCTGCTCATGCCAATAGAAAAATTATGATTTCAGTTTGAATTCAATTCTGGTATTTGACATACAAAACTCAAATAGTGCGTGAACATAACCAAACTCCTTAGCCTTAATCAAGACGCTCATAAACCTACTGGCTTGTATAACGAGTAGTCAAATAAAGTAGTCAAATTAAGTACCCAGCTAAGAGGTAAATGATCAGAAAAATATCCATTAAAACTTTGTTATCTTTGAAATTAATAAAGAATTAAGATGTACCACTGGTAGCTATTATATCTAACTAAATTAAAAGAGAATAAAAGTATTGGTTGAATTAAAACCGACTGTAGTCTAAAAAGAGCAACTAGTGAGTCGAAGTCCACTGGACTTCGTAGAGTTAACATTGACTGGTACGTAATTAGATAATAGAGGTCAAGGTTATAACATACTAAAAATACTGAATCACAACCTTCCCCAGTGCACAAAAATTAATATCTGCCCGCTCAACGATGTAGCCAATATCACACATATACTCCATCTCCCCTCGCTCCACCAGGGCCAAAGAAGAAACAAAACGTAACCGCATTTAGCACCAATGGATTTTTACAGAGAGTAAAAATTACAATGGAGTTAATTATATGGTAATATATACAGGCTACTTACAGGTTTACACAGATATCAACACTGAATGTACAAAATGATATGAACAATTGGGGTTATGTAGCATTTGTACAATTAAAGCAAACTAACTAACTCACTAACTAGGTAAATAATAAAACAAAAAAAAAGTTCTGGGTATCCAATGGATAAAAGCTAAGTCAAATACGTAACATGTCGTGTTACCACAGTTTAAAAGTTTTCAGAGTTTGAGACCGTAGAGTTGTATCTAGTATGGAAATTATCTGCCTCTATTCTTACATCGGTATCGATGCCCGAGGATATGTCGCTATCGATGTCATCCTGAGTATTACTGGTCCCTTCTACCAATGGTGGCGATACCCATGCGGTCCTTGTCGCCTGAGAGGAAGGTGTTGAGAACTCGTCTTGAGTGGTTTCAGCAACCAAAATCGTATGACGTGGGATCTCGTCAATGGGTGTAAGATAATCCGAGGGAGACGTCGTACAGAATGAAGGAATTTGTTTCGGGCTCTTTGCACCGGAAAACGTAATAAGTGGTTCGTCATCGGAGTCTACTGCACTAATGGTCTCCGTACCGAGTGTCACTTGGTCGATGAACCGTCTTTCGCCAAAGAATTTCGGGGGTCCTGGGTTTCTTCTTACACGATGTTTTGAAGATATCGGGGTTTTTGGTGTCTCCACTGTCTTCTCCGGGGAGCTATCCACTCGAATTGGGTCGTCGCTTGTGCCCGTTGGTATATTGAATGTTGTCTCAGTGTTTGTCTGGCTTTGTATGGTACTCCTTGGTTGATCTAAATCACTATGTAGGTTAACAGTTGGTGTATTATATACCATTTCCGATTCCGTACCCAAGTAGTCGTCAATGACTTTATCCCAAAGGTCTAACGTTAACGACGAATCTAGATTATTATAGTCGAATTTTGAACCTTTCGAGTTCGTGAAGAATGATCTCCTCTTTTTGCTTGAATTTCCACCCGTTGGTGTGGAGTTCATCGATGGGCCTCCTATATTTGAGTCTCGTCTCTTGCAAGGGGAGTTTCTTTTTCGCTTGCCTGCTAAATCATTACTATTAATTAGCGGTTTCGGTCTTGCCGTGAAGGTCTTAGGAGCTGCCGGTTGGGTTTTGTTAAAAGCTAAGTCCGATTTTCTTATCACATGTCCGTTATCTAATGTGACCGTATGTTTCATGTCTGACAAAGGTTTACTCCCTAAAGGTTTAAAATAAGGTTCTCCTTCCCTCCTGTTAACTGTTTTCCTAAACCAGTTACCTCCATGGCTGAAGGGATTCGACAGTGGGGCTCGCTGAAGGTTTCTATCTACTTTGTTAGCGGGGTCGCTCTCATAGCCTCTTTCCTCAATTGTTCTGTCTTCCAGGTAGCCATCTTCAAACGCGTCATCAGCCCCCCAGTCTTGTGCTCTGTCCTTCGATATGATTGATTTCCCCTTATCTAAACTAAATGCGTGAGAGACCAAAGATTTCCAGAACGTATTGGGAGATCTATTAAAATGTTTTGAGAACGGAGAGCATCCAATGGATGATTGTTTCGTCGAGCGTATGTTCCAAATAATTTTATCAATAGCCGTATTTAAGGATGGTTTTGGATCGTTGAACGACATTGCCAGAAGCTTAGCTTTGACCGTGTAAATGAGTCTTTCTACTACTCCATTGGATCTATGATCGCCAACCGTACATAGAATTAGATTAATGTTGTTCTTCTCACAGAAGTTTCTAAAATCAAACGAAGTAAAACATGACCCATGGTCGGCTCTAATGGACTTTGGAAATCCGTGAAGATGGCAGTAATCTGTCATGAAGGTTAAAATTGAAGAAGTAGAAGTGTTGTTTACTACCTTCGCCGACGGGAACTTTGAAAAGCGGTCAATGCATAACAAGAGGTATTTTGCGTTACCCCAGCTCTTGTCCAATGGGCCGGCAAAGTCTAAATCTACTTCTTCATTTGGTTCGGCCAGGTTCGGTAATTTCTCAGTCTTGTTCGTCCCTAGTAAAACTTTTAGGTTCTTACCGGCCATTATGCACTGAGGGCAATTCTTTCCATGATGGTATATCTCTCTGTATAGATGTGGCCACCAATTGTTTTCTGCCAAGGCTTTCATCCCAAACTGCCCTGGATGAGTCTCGTGAAGGAGTGACAGGAAAGGTGATCGTAATGCAGCCGGCACTATCAGTTTAATATCGTTGAATAACAGCCCTTGTTTCACATGTATATCCCTCTGGAAGTTCTTTAAGTAGGCTCCGAATTTATCCAATGGTTTGCCTTCGTGTACCGCCTTCTTTACTTCTTTGAGGATTTTGTCTTCGTCCGTCATGAGTTTAATCAGCTTATTCGAACAATGGTCTGATAGTGATAACGGGTTGCCTGGCAATCTGAGATCTCCCTTGTATTTGGCCAACAATTTTTTGTGTATGTCTGACATTGTGTCGTTATTAAAGTTCAAGAAGATTCCTTTCTTTTCTGCCCTGAGGGAAATTTTTAACAAGTTGACTGATGTAATAAATTCTTGTAATTGTTTTTCTTGATCTGAATTTAATGACTGATTGAATAATAATACTGATTGGGCAAGAAAAAATAAGAAAGTTTTGTCTGATAGGTAAAAGTAATTGAAATCAAATTTTGATAAGTTTAAAGGATCACAACCGCTTGTGCAAGACTCTGAACGCGAGTGATTGGAATTACAAATTCTGATAGTGTCGTTTACGTAATTCAGAATAATCGAGAAGAACGACCGTTGGATGCTTTGTGATAAATCTTTCTTTCCACCCATTGGATTATTGCAATCCAAGTTACTAATCGTATTTACATCCAATGGATAATACACTTCGTTCTTTTTACAACTATTCTTTTTACACTCGTTATTTACAGAGAGGTTTTCTTTAATCTTTTGTACTGTCGCCACTACAAATTCGCTATCGTAGTGTGATGTAGGGAGTGCTTTACCTGAAGGTAGTCTCGACAGTAAATCTGTAAATCCCATTTCTTTTCTCGGAATGTGCTTGATCTTAAAATTAAATGGTAACAGTCGATTTACCCAACGGGTTAATCTGCTCTGCATAGTTTTGTTGCTCTGGTTTGCATTTAATGCTGATAATAATGCCTTATGGTCCGTCACAATTTCAAATTCGGCACCGTACAAGTAATTTTTAAAATGTTCTGTAGCCCAGACTACTCCCAACAACTCAAGTTCATTTGTAGAATATTTACTTTCGTGGTTGTTCAAAAATCGGGAGGCGAATGCTATTGTTACCCAATTTTCTCCATCCCATTGTTTTAGGGTAGCTCCTTAGCCGTTATGGGAAGCGTCTGTTTTTAGTCTTGACATCCTTTTTATGTCGAAGTGGTTGTTCTCTGTTATCTTCACTATCTGTTGTTTTAATTCTTCAAATGCTTTAGTATGTTCGTCATTCCATTGGTAGACTGATTTCTTTACAAGAAGTGGTCGTAGGGGGGAACTTAGGGCGGACAAATTCGGGACGAATTTCCTATATTGATTGATCGATCCAAAGAAAGACCTAAGTTCAGATATGTTTATGGGGTTTGGTAGGTTTTTAATCGAATCTGACTTTCCCACCAATGGTTTCACGCCCGATTTTGATATCTTGAAACCTAGCCACTCTATTTCTTTTTGGAAGAATGCACATTTCTCCCATTTTACCGCCATGTTCTTGTTGTCCAAAATGTTTAAAATGTTAGTTAGTATCGCTTTGTGTTCATTTAATGATTTAATGAACCTTTCGAAGCTATTAAAATGTCGTCAATATAACAATTTGTAAAAGGAATGTTTTTCAGTAAAGAATCCATTACCCTCTGGAATTCGTTTGGCATATCGCCCAATCCGTAAAATCCAGTTAAAAACCTGTAGGTTCCAGTGGTTTCGCCCCCCACGATACTTAAGTTACACTGTTTGCTAGTGTCTGTGCATAATTGTAGTTGGCTGTAAGCGTTCTTTAGATCTAGATTACTAAACCAAACTTCCCCTGAATCTTTGCTTGACAGTTGAAGAGCAATATTATCGATCAGTTCATGTATGTTTGGCATCTGGTACTTGTTCTTGAATATCTGATTATTTAATAGTTTCGATTCTAGTGCCAACTTGATACTACCGTCTTTTTTTCTTGTAATCACAATTGGGCTTATAAAACAATCTTCGTCGCATTTGTTCAACTTTATGATATGCCCCTCTTTTTCCATTCTATTTAGTTCCATTTTTACGTTATCGAGTAGATGTAAGGGAACTCTTCTACCTTTGGTTTGGATAGGTTTGAATGGGGAATGGAAATGAGTAACTTTTCTGTCCGAAGGTATTTTTCCCACTCTGTTAAATAGCCCTTTGTACCTATGATACAGATTAGGGGTCGTATCTGAATAATTATTTAACTTACACAACTCTGGGCGTGATATGTTGTTGACGGGTAGTAGAGGCTTCGAAATAGTAGCCTTTTTCGTCAATTATTGCTTGGTTTAGTGCATCCAATGGATTGAGAGTTTCTGAAAGTAGTCTACGTTGTAAGTCGCAGTTTTTCATGTTAAAAATAAATACGTCTCTGATCCACTCCTGTTCTGCATTAATTCCAATTTCACATGATCTCGCCAAGTCTGATAACGCGCCCCAAAATTGTTCATAGGATTCTCTATCCTTTTGTTTCCTGCTCAATAGTTTGTATCGTTCAAATGTTATGTTGGTTGGTTTGATAAAAGCCAATTCTAGCATTTCGTAAAATTCCTTGAATGAGATTCCTAGGATTTTTACCCTTGGATGTTTCTGGGCGAAAACTCTTTTGCCTTCCGCTCCTAAGGCCAAGTATAGGATTGACCTTACTTTTTTATCGGCCTCGTATCTCCTCATTCCTCCGAATTTCCTCTTTTCTTCTGCTAGTCTTTTCTCTTCAGCGTGTTCATAGACTCGCATTGTTTCTTTGTTCCTGGCCTCCCTGGCTTTCCTCTGTTGGTCAGTTTCTGACTCCTGGGCACCTTCTAGGATCGGTAACGTCGACTCCCCTTCCATTGGTTCTTTAAGGTTGTCTAAGTCTAGATTTTCCTTCGCGATAATGGCCAAATGGAATTGGTCTATCCAATTGTTCCATTGGGTGGGGGGTTCAACCGTGTGGTTCGGCCAAAAGGTGGGTATTCCCCTCAAGTTCGAATCAGTTGTTGACTGCGCCATAATAAAGAATTAAGATGTACCACTGGTAGCTATTATATCTAACTAAGTTAAAAGAGAATAAAAGTATTGGTTGAATTAAAACCGACTGTAGTCTAAAAAGAGCAACTAGTGAGTCGAAGTCCACTGGACTTCGTAGAGTTAACATTGACTGGTACGTAATTAGATAATAGAGGTCAAGGTTATAACATACTAAAAATACTGAATCACAACAGAAATAGACTTTTTTCATTATCAACCCGCTCAAAAAAATCTATTTTAGAAAAACCTTATTATTTTCTGGTAAAATATCATGATAAAGAAGGAGATTGAGACACCGTCTTTTCGTGATAGTAAAAGAATGATTATATTAGTCCGATTTTTCAGAATTGGAATTTTTTTTCAATAACTGTTGGATTGAACTTTAGTGACAGGTTAAACTGCTAGTTTCCTTGATTAGTGCAATCACAAAAAATCGTACCTTGATTTTATTTTATATACACGAAGTGGGTGTTAGATTGAATTCATATGCAGAAAATAAATACAAGTAGAGCTGGTTGCTGTGCAAGTAGCACAGAATTCGGCCCAGAATATTTCGAAAGGAAGTTCATAAAAAAGAAAACGGTTTTTTTATGAAGAGGTGTTCTATTTAAATTTGAAAATTTAAGAATAAATTTAAGAGGTAATAATAGCTTAATGAAGTTAAAAAGCAAAAATAAAATTCAGGAAGTTTTCACAAAGTTTTCAGACCACTTTCTCGACATTGAGACAACTTTTGGAACCCAAATGATTGCCAAATCTCTAGACTTTTCTAAGGATCAAAATTGGAAAAAACCATTACTAGCACAGTTCCTTCCGACATCGTGAATTAATAAATGTGGTATAGTGTGCTGAAATTATCCAAAATGTTATGCCCAAAAGTTATATATCATGCATGGAATGTAAACAATTTCTGTTATAAAATCAAAAAAACAAATGAACAGCCAAAAATTAAAAAGTTCAACAATTTTTCAATGTTCGGGATATCTTACAGCTTCCTTTTTTGGGAGGGGATCTAAATTATGCTAAATAAGGGTTAAGTAATAACTATTTTTCTCACAACAATTGCATTAGTCACAACGTGGTCCGAAGAAAGAGTGCAAAATGATAACCACAAAAAGTGGAAAACTGTTACAGAAGCAAACTTTTTTTAATAAGCGATTATATAATCAAAAAAGTACAATTAAATCTAAGTGCAAAAAAGTAAGTTCTCAGCAACAGTTTTTTAAAATATTTTTCAAAATTATAACCGCAAGCTTTTTTTTCCCTAAAGGTTTGCTCCACTTTAATTATCTCAAATTTGGCCTTTTTAAATTTTTGACGAGAATGGTTCTTATATGAAAACAAAGCATATTTATCTGGAGCTGCTAATTTGACTTGAATTATTCTAAAAAATTTTCTGTAGCTTCATTATTATTATTTGAAAATAGTCTCTTCAAACTCTTCAACTTCTGATAGCCTTTTAATTATGCTGTGTTAAAGTGCGAGCAACATTCGACTGTCCCGCAACTAGTGAGACTCTGGTGTCGCCTGGCGTGACTGACGAGGTCAGGACTGGCCCCTCGGCCGGGAGTGTCACCAGCATGATCACCCAGGACATCGCCGGAGATGTCGGCAGAGTCGAGATCCAATTCGAGCCAGCTGAAGGAGAGGACAACCCCGCGATGAGGTCAGATATCATTTTAAGTGTTAATGAACGAATTGAGTTTTAACTTATTTCGATCGTCGGCCTTATGTTTTTGTGTGATATTTTCGGTCAGTTTGAAATTTTGCTTTTGATTTGTGTTTGAATTCATCTCTTATTCATGGAAATCTAAATCCGTACCTCGCTTATAGCTTCATAAGTAGATTTAAACTTTTAAAGTTCACACAGACAGCAATCTAAAAAACTGCATGTTAATACACTTTTTCCAATTTGGCTTATTTTTTCATGGCTGATTTTCGAGATTCAGACCTCAATGTTATGTATTTCATTGCAGTGGTATCGGAGTTTGATTTATTATGTTTAAATGTAAAATTTAAGTGTAAAAGATCGTAAGGGTAAATTTCAAGTTAAAAGTCGTGGGTAAATTTTCTTTGTTAAACGGAAGGCAAACGCCACTATCAAACAGCAAAAATGCAGAGATCACAAAAACCGTGATTGTCTTCTAATTTCTAAATGAACTTTAATTTTCAGATATCATAGCGGAATAAAAAAATTACTCATCAATCTACTTTTCTCTTAACGGGATTAATGAACGAAATGAAAAATTTTGGGAAATTTTCAATCAATTTTTTTTCAGTTTTCTTCTTTAAGACTTTTCTAACTCTTTGTTGAACACCCGCATCTAAGCATAGAGAAAAGAATCAATTGTTATGAATTTTTGCGGTCTAAAATGCTTTCGCTAAAGTCGGTTCCCCTGTTGCCCTCAGACAACAAAATGAATTAAGAATTGATTACAATACGTTGTTTTATCAAGTTTGAAATTTATTATAATCAGTTTAAAGTCAATTAAAATGTTTTTTTTTTCCGACTAGATTGCTTTTTGCGCAAAATTTTGCAACAATTTCTGCATATATCAAATTAATAATGCAGAAATTTTGTAAAACTATCTGACAGTACGGCTTGCTCAATTTTTAAACCTTCACTTATTTCAAATTCAAAACGATTGGTTGTCTTAAAAAAAAGATTTTGAATTGGTCGACCTGAAAAATGCTTCCCCTCGAAAAAAAAGTAATCGATAGCCGCCCCCGCATACTTGCATACTTATTTACAAACGTTACCCCTTCAACATTTACCCCCTTCTAGTTTTCTAACTAAATTATGAAAAAATTCGAGGGAAAAAATAGACTAACTGCGAAGAAAAAATTGACTTAAAAATGAAGTCACAGAGAAATTTTTTTTAATTGAACAGCAGATTACCAATTTTAGTTAAAAACAGGCAAACTAATTTGCATGTTTGCCCGCATTTCAATAAAAAGGAAAAAACTTCGATTTTTAATGAGTTTCTTGGGCATTTGCTATGAAAATGAAAAATGAAAGGATACTTTTTTCAAGAAAAGTGCTGAGAATTGTTATTCTCGAATCTACCTTTTTGAGGTTTGGCCTTTGGTTTTATAATTCAGTTCTTTTCCTTTGTTAAAAGGAAGGCAAACTTCACTATCGAACAGCAAAAGCTTAAAGTTCATTAAAAAACGTGATTGAATTTTAGTTTTGAAAATAAAATTTAGTTTTCAGATTGCCAGCGGAATAAAAAAACCCATTGATGCAGTTTTCTCAAATCGTTTTAATTGAATCAAATAAATTTCAATCAAAAATTTTTCTTAAGAGCTTTTTTGGCCACCTATCATTTTCCTTAACATACTTGCATACTTATTTACAAACGTTACCCCTTCAACATTTACCCCCTGCTAGTTTTCTAACTAAAATATGAAAAAATTCGAGGGAAAAAAATAGATTAACTGCGAAGAAAAAATTGACTTAAAAAATGATGTGCTGCATTTTTTATAACGCGCGTAAGCGATGAAATAATCCATTTCAATTTGAATTGAGGCCAGAAATTTAGTTTATTGTTCCGACTTTCGAAGAAAACAGAATATTTATGCTTGGGTTGATTTTTTTATTCAGTCAATTTTCGGCGATCGAATTAATAAGTTATGACAAAATTTTTACTCCCCATTGAAGATATTGAGTCACTGAAATCAAATATAAAAACTTTTTTACCTCCGATCATTTTTTGCAAAGTTCTGAGAGTTTGAAAATTGCCACAATGGCCATGCTCTGGACTAATTCATGCGCGCTTACGAAGATTTTATTCACAATGCTGAAAGCGCAAGGCGAATCATTTATGCGTGGCGATTTATCGCGCACAATATAATCGTTCCTAATTGAATGGAGGCTAGCTAATCGGCCATAATAATTTCATAGGACTCAAATTTATACACTTGATTTTTTGTCTAATACTCTTTTCTTTTCGATATGGATTAACAGAACTAAAAACAGTCGGAACTTGATAAAATGTTTCTTTGTTACGGATAATTCTACTTAGTTACAAATAAGATATGTTTAAAAAGTGAATTAATCTCTAAATTAAAACATTAAAAAGTGAGCGGTCATTCTCTCCGTCGGAGAGAATGAAGATAACAAGGTCATATCTAAATTAACCAGTTAAGAAACTTTAAAACTAATTAAATGAAATAAGACGAATAGTAAGATTCGTAACATTCCCCTTAGTGGGAAAAAAAATTAAAGTATTAAGCGCCATGATACATAACATGTTATCTAACCCTTTTTCTCCCTCTCGAGAAGTCCAACAAGGATTGAAAATTAAATACTGTGCAATATCACAAATGAAATTTTAGTGCTCCGAAGGAATGACTGAATTAGAAAGAATGATATAATTTCTAATTCCGGCGGATTATAATCCCTAGTTATAAGAAGGTAAACTCTAACTGCGCTGAAACGAAACACTAGTACGGTATAATGACTAAATGTGAGTTTTCAAGTTTTTGATTTAGTTTAGCTGTCCCCTTCCATGAATTTTTCTAGCTCAGCGTTAAAAATTTCACTGTCTAAGTAGATGTAGTTGTCGAAATTGTTCACCGCATCTCTCAGGGATTCGTCAGTAGAAGCGATGGAGAATTGATCAGGAGATGAAGGGTACGCTGGGCCCGGTGCACGGTCCTCCGGTAGAGTGTCGCAAATGTGAGTCTGGTTCTCCGAGGGATTCTCTCTGAAGGTTAGAGTGGGGAATCCCGAGCTGTCGCCTTCGTCCAGAGATATAGGGTTATTCGCGGAGCCTGATTGGTTTTCGCACTCGTCTATAATATCTATGTAATATCGCTTACCATAGAATTGTGGGGGACCAACATTTCGACTTGAACGTCTTAATTTAAATTCGTTACCGGTGGTAGTGATTTCCTTAGAATGTCTTTCCTCACTATTTGCACTTTCGTTAGAGGAGTCCTCTATCTCAAAGACTGGGAATTCCACCGGATTTTCTCCTTCCAATGCTTTTGTTGAATCCGAAGGAATGTTTGGGCCCTCTGTTTTCGTAGCGGTAGAAGATTCGCCAGGTGTGTGTGAGGTAGATTGAGGTGCTGGCTTTATACTAATTGGGCATTCCGCTGTATCTGTAGATTGAAGTTGTTCGTCTAAAATCTCAGATTTTATATTAGTTTGATATGTTTGAGGAGCTAATGGTGGGGAAGGGTTTTCGTTAAAATTGAGGTTATCTGAAATGAAGCGTTTTCGTATCATTTCTCTGCATGGAAAACCTCCCGCAATCCATTCCCAATCACTAATGTCCGACGTATCCGACGGAATGAACATGGATTCGTCACCTGCTAAGTATCCTGTGTTCGAAGTCGAGGCTTTATTTCGGTTTCGCTTCGGTTTGTTGAATTTAGTAGGCTGTCTCGTTCCTCTAGATCTGGTGGTGACCGGGGTGAAAGACTCTGTGTGTCGTCCTGTCATAGTGTCTGGTTTCCGCGTCTGTTGTGTCTTCGCTTTGTTTGTCTTTCTTGGACCTACTTGTAAATCACTGTTAGAAAAAGAGGGAAATGAGATATTTCCTTTGAATGAATGAATTGTAGAGGATTTAGACTTTGGGATGGCGATGTCCGATTTATTAATGATTTTTCCGTCGGATAGTTCAACCGTGGATTTTGTTGAGTTTATTATTTTCTGACCTAGTTGTTTATAGAAGGGATTTCCGTTTATACTTCCGTTGGTTTTTCGTAGTAAATTACCTCTAAACGGACTGTTTAAGGCCACTCGAGAAGATGAAGGTTTTGAGGTTGTTGGAAGGTCTGAGTCGTAGCCTTTCTCCAATGGTGACTGGTTCTTTTTCGGTACTAGAAGGTCTTTGTATCCGTCCTCTATCCGATCGTCAGCATTCCAGTCAAGGGCCCTTTCTCTGCTTAAGATCGACTTCCCTTTGTCTAAAAATCCACCGGATAATTTATTAGATGCCAATTGCTTCCAGATCGTGTTCGGTTTTCTATTAAAGTGTATTTCGAACGGTGAGCATTTTATTTTTGATTGGAAGGAAGATCGTAAATTCCAAATGATTTTCGAAATGGCAATTTGTAATGTAGGTTTTTGTTGTTCCAAAGACATTGCTAATAATTTGATTTTTACAGTATGAACAAGTTTTTCTACAAGACCGTTAGAACGATGATCCCCAACTGTACAAAATATTAATTTGATATTATGAGAATTGCAAAATAATTTAAAATCCTGACTAGTAAAACAGGATGCGTGGTCAACACGAATGGAGTTAGGAAACCCATGGAGATAGAAATAATCTTGAAGGAATTCGATTACCGTGTTTGATGACGTTGAAGAAGTAATTTTTGCTGATGGGAATTTTGAAAAAGGATCTATACATAATAAGATGTATTTATTGTTTCCCCAGTTGTTATCTAATGGACCGGCAAAATCAAGGTTTAATTCCTCATTTGGTTCAAATAAAGTGGGGAGTTCGCTAATTTGTGTAGTTGGTATGATGCTTTTTATATTCTTACCAGTTTGAGTGCATTGTGTGCAATTAATCCCGTGGAAATAAAATTGTCGGTTTATATGTGGCCACCAAATATATTGTGCCAGGTATTTCATACCGAATTGGCCAGGGTGTGATTCGTGTAAAGTTTTTAAAACGGCGTTTCTAAGTGTAAACGAAATAACCAATTTTCCATCCATATATAATAGTCCGTCGGATTCATGGAGGTCTTTCGAAAATTGGTGTAAGTAACGGGAATTTGCGTTGATGTTTTCTACTTTTTTCTGTAAAGCTTTCACGATTGGGTTTAACATCTCATCATCTTCCGTTAATAAAGCAACCAACTTTGCATTGAATAAAGTATTTAAATCCAAAGGTCTTTCAGGTAACTTGAGGTTTTCTCGAAATTTAGTTATCAACTTTTTGTGCTCTGAGGAAATTTGGAAATCAATAGAGACCTGTATCCCGGAAGTGGAAGGATTTACTACAATTTGGTTATTTGACATATTTACTATTTATAAGTTTGAAATCCGAAGGATTACTAATTAAGCTACTGTTAATAATTAAAAAATAAATAAAGGCTGAATTTGATAGAAGGATTTTAGTAGAATCTGTGCTTGAGAAATCCGAGGGAATACATTTAGAGTTACAAAATTCTGTTCTATAGTGTTTTTGATTGCAGATTGAGATGGAAGAATTGACGAAATTCAATGCTGTAATTATTAGTGATTTCGTAATTTCGTGTACTGGGAATTTTCCGAAATTGAATTAATTGAATTACGTAATGGATTTTCATTATCCAAAGGATTGAGTGCATTATATAGTTTTTCGGTAGTTGCAACTACGAATTCTTCGTCGTAATGGGATGGGGGAATTGCTTTACCCGAAGGAGTTCTTGAAATTAGATCGGTAAAACCCATATCTTTTCCCGCTAAATGCTTGATAGTAAAATTGAATGGTAGAAGACGATCTACCCATCTTGTCAATCGGCTATGGTACGTTTTGTTTCCGTGATTAGGTGACAAAGCGGAAAGGAGAGCTTTGTGGTCGGTAATAATTTCGAATTCGGAACCGTAGAGATAATTTTTGTAATGTTCCACCGCCCATACAACTCCTAATAACTCTATTTCGTTTGTTGAATATTTGGATTCATGAGGATTTGAAAATCTTGAAGCAAATGACACTGTTTTCCAAACGTTTTCATGGAGTTGTTCGAGGGATGCACCTAACCCATTGTGTGAAGCATCGGTTTTTACTCTCGTGGACTTTTTTACGTCGAAGTGTGTGTTTTCAGTATTCATTTCTGATTTAATCTTATCGAATGCTTTTGAGTGATCTTCATTCCAAAGGAAAATTGACTTCTTGTTTAGAAGAGGTCTAAGCGGGCTTCCGAGGGATGCTAAATTTGGTACAAATTTAATGTACTGATTAGTTGACCCGAAGAATGATCTTAATTCTTTTAGATTCTTTGGAATTGGAATATCTTTGATTGCCTTGGTTTTATCGAATAGTGGGGCGATTCCGGTTTTCGATATTTTAAAGCCGAGCCATTCGATTTCTTTTTGGAAGAATTTGCATTTCGACCATTTAACTGCGAAATTGTAACTATCTAGCGTTGATAAAATTTTTTAAACAATTTTCTTGTGATCGTTAAAACTTCCTTTGGAAGCGACTAATATGTCGTCAAGGTAACAATTAGTGAAAGGAATATTTCCCAGAGTTGAGTCCATGACTCTTTGAAACTCGTTTGGCATATCGCCGAGTCCGTAAAAACCTGTTAAAAATTGATAAGTGCCTGTTATATCTCCGCCAACTAGGCTAAAATTGCATTGGCTGCTAGTAAAGTTGTCTAGCGAGAGTTGACTATATGCGTTCTTTAAGTCTAGATTGGTGAACGACACTTCTCCGGCGGAGTTTTCGGAAATTTGAGCCGCTACGTTATCCACTAAATCGTGTATATTGGGCATCTGATATTTGTTCTTGTAAATTTGTTTGTTGATAAATTTTGAATCTAGAGCTAGCTTTATCGATTTGCCTTTTTTACAAGTGATAACTATCGGACTAATAAATCTGTCCTCGTCACAGTTTTCTAATTTTTTGATGTGTCCTTCGGATTTGAATCTGTATAATTCTGATTTTACTGAATCCAGTAAGTGTAAAGGGACCCTCCTGCCTTTTAGTTGAATTGGCTTTAGAGGTTCGTGAAAGTGTGTTATTTTTGTTTGATTTTTTATCTTTCCAATCCGAAGGAATAATTGTTTGAAGGTTTTGGAAATCATTTCTGTTTCATTATCTCTGTCAAGTGAGGTAACTGAATTGATAGACTTACAAGTTCTCTTGTTGGTGAGTGTTGTGAATTGTTTTTGTGAAATTTCAATTCCGACTTTCGGTAAATTGTTGTTTCCCAAGATGTTTCTTTCATGACCTTGAGTTAAGAAGAAGTGGCATTCCTTGTGAGACCATCCATTTGAGAAAATTGGGACGATTACCTCTCCAGTGATATTTATTGCGTTGTTCGTAAATCCGCAATAGAGTTCTTTAGTCGCTTTATCCACTGGATAAATTTTCGCATAAGGGTCTCGTAACTTCAACTCGTGTAACACGTTCTGCTTAAGGAAGCTTACAGGGCTTGCTGAGTCCACCTGTATATTGAGAATTACTTGGTTTTCATTTCCTAAGCCGATGTTTAGTAATTTCTTCAGTTCCTTTCCTTGATCGTCGTAGATAGTTGTTACGTTTAATACAGAGTAATCATCGTTATCGCTCTGTCCGGACTCCAACCATGCGTTGATTACTCCACAGCATTCTCTATTGGCGTGGTCGATATGTTCATCCGGTTGTTCCGAAGGATAATTATGGTCTGTATTATATACAATTTGACTATCCACAATATTTACATTTTTACGGCGTGATTTACAGAGTCTAGTAAAATGTCCTCGATATTTACAAGTCGTACAAGTCGTATCTTTAGCGGGGCAAACCGCTAGATGTCCTTTTGTAAAATTTCCGCCGCATTTCATACATGTGTTGGTTCTTTCGATGTTTAGGGTGGGTTCTCTTTTTACATTAAAATGATTAAAAGATTTGTTGGAGGAATATCCGTTGGATTTAAAAGTACTCGTCATTTTGATGTGGTTTGTTATTCCTTTTTCGTCAATCAGGGCTACATTTAAGGCTTCTAGTGGAGGTAAGGTTTCCGTGAGAAGTTTCCGTTGGATGTCCGAGTTCTTCATGTTATTGATAAAAATATCTCGAATCCATTCGTCTTCTCCTGTGGGAATGTTACATCTTTTCGCCATTTCTGCAAGTGCCCCCCAGAATTGTTCTAATGATTCTCTGTCCCTCTGTTTTTTGTTTAATAGCTTGTGTCTTTCGAAGGTTATGTTTGTCTTTCTCACAAAAGCTACGGACAAATTTTCCCAAAATTCTTTGAAAGAAATTTGTAGAATTTTAACTCTCGTAAACTTTTGGCCGAATATTTTCTTTCCTTCGTATCCGAGGGCTAGATAGAGTATGGATCTGAGTTTTTTGTCCGCCTCTTCAAGTCTCATGCCGTTGAATTTCTTGGTTTCTGACTTTATTGAGGCCATTTCTTCATCATCGAATCTCTTTTGTTCTCGAATATTCCTCTCGATGCGAGATGTTTTTTGAGCGTCGGATTCATTTTCCGGCGGATTTTCCAATGTTGGGGGAAGTGGATGATATCGTTCCGATGGATTCAAGAGATTTTCGATATCGATATTCTCCTTTGCGATTATTGCTAGCTGGAATAGATCGCTCCACTCTTCCCAAGGGATTGGTGGGTCCACTGTGTGGTTTTGCCAAAATGAAGGTATACCTCTCACGTTTGATTCGTTGCTGTTTGACTGCGCCATAATAAAATGTTTCTTTGTTACGGATAATTCTACTTAGTTACAAATAAGATATGTTTAAAAAGTGAATTAATCTCTAAATTAAAACATTAAAAAGTGAGCGGTCATTCTCTCCGTCGGAGAGAATGAAGATAACAAGGTCATATCTAAATTAACCAGTTAAGAAACTTTAAAACTAATTAAATGAAATAAGACGAATAGTAAGATTCGCAACAGAACTAAAAACTATTCGAAATGAATTAATGGGCAGTCGGAACATTCAGGGCTTTGCCCTGATCTACGAGCAGTCTTGTTTACTTTTTTAGACACGACTATAAAACTCATATGTAATCGATTTTATCTCAGGAGCTCTGGTGCGGTTATGTTTAAGAATTGATATTTTATCTAATGCCTCAAGTAATTTGTTGTTATTTTCCTGCTTTAGGTACACACTATGGTGTCGACAACAATACTTCATGAACAACTCATGGTCCAACTGGTTCATAGTGGAGGAAAATCTGACGGACAACAGGTCCCCCTTCCCGATGGACTTCGACGATGCATCCACAGTGTACCAGTGCTCCGTCACCACACACTTGCATGGTCACTCAACCGACAACTTCCAAGAACGCATATTCGCATGCACAAGTCAGTAGTTACCCATTTCACTTGATTTAAATAATAAGCAAGCAGGTTTCTTCTGCCGTTTCTTCTCACCAGACTGCAGATTTAAGTTGTAGATTATTGTTTTAATTTTTTTTTTGCTGTTCATGAAATAAGGAAGCAATTGGTGTATGCAATAAATTGATTAGGGTAAGTTCTTTTCACGTTTTAACGACTTGGTAGGTGAAAAATTGAACATTTTGTGGTTTTGTGTTTCAGGACCTGCAAGACCCATTGACATGGAGTGGGTGGACAATGGATTTGACTGGATCAGCTACAAGTGGGACCACGTGATCCCCTCCATTTTCACGGGAGGACAGACCTGCTTCCAAGTGTGGTACCAGAACTTCGCCAAACTTGACAACGTCAGTACTGTTTCTAAAAGTAGACTATCGGCATATTCAAACAGAACTCTAGCTGTATAGCTATTTTTGGCCCGGTCACCTATGCTCATAAATCAACTTACACATCTTGTCTTTACTTAACCAATAAAAATTGTTAGGGTAGAGAGAAAAATTAAATTAGTAACTACTTGCATAGTTGCATCGTATTAACTTCTGATTGGCCAGTGATCTACAAATTGCATAATGTCTTAGTGCATCGTGACTGATTTTCATTTAAGCGATGATAACCAGCAGGTTAAGCAAAAATTAGAAAAAACTGAAGAACACTTGAGCCCAAAAAAGAAGTAGACGATTTTTAGCGTAGGATGTTGCATAGTGGAAAATGATTACGTGTTTAAGAAAAAAAAAGCTTCGATAAATCGAAAATCAGCGTTTATTGATGAACGTAGTGAATAGTCTTATACAATGCTGATTTAAATTAACCGGACAAAACGCGTTAAACTTGAAATTTAAAACGCATTTTTCTCAAATTGGGTTGAGTTTAGGTGAAAACTTATGAAGACAAAACTTGCTTAGAATTTTAGCAGAATTAATATGGTGTAATTTGTTTTGCAAAATTCGGGTCCAAATTTTTACCCAAAAATGGGTCATTTTGGCTTTTCTTAGTTAATCAAAAATTACGCCAAAAATACTCAGTCGATCACAGACATAATTATATCAAAGTGAGCCTCTTTTGTTGCTCAACAAAATTTAAGGAGGGTATAATCTCCAAAATATTGTATAAGTTAACTTATTTTTGTTTGATAGACAAAAAAGGTCATTTTTACTATATAAAATACCAACTTTTTATTTAAAAACAATTTTTAAACAATATGCAATTTTTTTTGGAGAAAATACCCTTCTTAAAGTTTGTTGGGCTAGGTAAGGGGCTCACTTTGATATAATTATGTCTGTGATCGACTGGGTAGTTTTGGCGTAATTTTTGATTAACTAAGAAAAGCCAAAATGACCCATTTTTGGGGTAAAAATTTGGACCCGAATTTTGCAAAACAAATTACACCATATTAATTCTGCTAAAATTCTAAGCAAGTTTTGTCTTCATAAGTTTTCACCTAAACTCAACCCAATTTGAGAAAAATGCGTTTTAAATTTCAAGTTTAACGCGTTTTGTCCGGTTAATTTAAATCAGCACTGTATAGGTCTTGGTAATTTTTTTGGTTGTTTTTCAGGAAAAAGTCTTGCATTTTGTTCACGGTCATTTTTGCTTTTTTGCGTATTGACTTTTGATCAGTTCATCTGAATGTTACTGAAAATTAATTTCTTTTATTAAAAGGAAAGCAAACTCCACTATCAAACAGCAGAATTGCAAAAGTCGCGAAAAACGTGATCGACTTTTAGTTTCGAATGGGGCGTTTAATTTTCAGATTTCCAAGCCAAAAAAATACAAAGTGATCTAGTTTTCTCAAATTGGGTTAATGTAATCAAAAAAGTGTTCATGACAAATTTTTCTTTTTTTTTTTACTTTGAGATTCGAAAGTTTGACAATCAAATGTTTTTTTTAAAAAAATAGTCGGTGTTTTGTTTTGTTTGCTGGCGATCATTAACTCTTTTCCAACTGTCTGTTGGAAATGCTCGAGCTTTATGCTAATCGATACACTGCAAAAAATGGAGGAAGATGAAGAAATCGATGTGTCCACCAACTTGAATTTTGTCTTGAATAGTTATATAGCTTGTGGTCGTTGTCTTCTAGAGTGTTGTTCTTCTAGGTCATCAATATAACAATTTATATATTTTTTTAACAGGGCATATATTTTTTCTATGAAATTCGAAAATTACAGTTTTTTTTACAAACAAAAAGTTTTTTGTTTTTCTTTACATGCGTTCAAGGCTCTTTTCCAATAGTCTGTTGGCTAAATTCTCATTTTCTATTTTGGCTATGTCCAACAATTTGAATTTAATTTTGAATAGTTTTTATAACTTGTGGTTGTTGTCTCCTAGCGTGTAGTAATTCTAGGTCATCAATATCACAATCTATATTTTTTAACAAGGCATATATGTGTTTTTTGAAATCCAAAAGTTACAGTTTTTTCAAAAAAAAAACAAGTTTTTATTTATATTTACGTGCGTTCATGACTCTTTTCCAATAATCTGTTGGCTATGTTCTCAATATCCTTGTTCCAGAAAATTTCAAAAAAATTTGTTTTCGTTTTTTTAGCCATATAATTTCAGCTGTAACTAAAATTGAAAAAAAATTGAAATTATTCAAAAAAGCACATTCTTAATCTAAACATGTAATTGTAATGAACTGCATAATAAACGTGAAAACACGTAACGACACTTTCCATTTTTATTTTGCTCGGTTTAAGGGAAGTTTTTTGCGGTTTGTGTTATCATTTCTTTAAGTTCCCCTCATTTTCAAGTTCACTTCATTTACAGTATTAAATGAAAGCAAAATCCACTATCAAACAATGTATGTGAAAAAGTCACAAAAACGTGAACAATAACTTCTAGTTTCATAGTTTCAAAAATGTAATTCAGTTGTTTGAACTCCCTGTGGAGTAAAAATATTACATTTTGATCCAGTATTCTCTAACAAAAAAGCACCAATCAGAAACAGTATCCAAAGTCCAAGAGCCTCAATGAGATATTATTTTTTATTCATAATTTGAGAGTTGAAAAATTTTCAATTTTTTTTGGTTTCCTTGCTCTGTGTTTTTTGCAAAACTTCTGGTAGCTAATTTCAAATGTAAATTATACATAGTCCTACTCTATTTTGATGACAAATTGGCAAGATTGCCTAGGGCTGCAAGTGAATACTCGAATAGTTTTAGCTGAAAGTTCTAATTAAATACGTATTAACACCATACCCCTCCCTCAAAACATTTCGAGAGATGTTATCATAGTCCCAATAATTAGATTAGTTGAGTTTTGTAGAAGTGTATTTTGGACAGTGAAAATTATAACGGCTTTTGTTGTTTCAGGAACAGACTCGATCGAAACGATTTGATGGCTTGGCAACTCCCATTTCTCCCTACCTGATGAGTGCGAGGGCGTTCCAGGTGTGTGCGGTGTACAGCAGCACCTGGCAGCCATTCAAGGACTGTACCAACGACACAGTCACCTCTGACGTCATATTCGCCCAGAGGCCTCTGCTGTACAGCGACTTCACACAGGTAAGTCATTGAGAAAGCCGTACCAAATTTTTTCTCTGTAATCATATCTGATCATCGTAAAGCCATACAAATTTCATGTCTGTCTCAGATGTGAAGCATGTCTATTTTCGGCATGCACATACCTGCATCAGGTGTGCTAGCTGAAGATATGCTCACGCCTGCAGCATACATGATCATACCTGCACTAAACATGCTCACACCTGCTGAATACATGATCATACCTGAACTAAACATGCTCACACCTGCAGGATACATTATCACACCTGAACTAAACATGCTCACACCTGCAGGATACATGATCATACCTGAACTAAACATGCTCACACCTGCAGGATACATTATCACACCTGAACTAAACATGCTCACACCTGCAGGATACATGATCATACCTGAACTAAACATGCTCAAGCCTGCAGGATACATGATCATACCTGAACTAAACATGCTCACACCTGCACGATATTTGATCATACCTGAACTGAGCATGCTCATACCTGCATGTGCCATGACCACACCTGATTGGAACATGTTCACACCTGCAAGGTACCTGACATACCTGAACTCAAGAAATGTATATAAAATGCTTTAATCTCAGCTGGGAGATTTTGTAACCCTCTTTAAAGCAAAACTGACTAAAAACGTTGAGTTGAAAAAATTTCAAGATAATTATGAAAACGAAATGAGCAACCGTTAATTTGCATCATCATTATAAATTCAGCTCAGTATTTTGACATTTTACTTCGAATTTTTTGTTTTTTTTTAGAAGTTTTCTGACATCGGGAACGTTTCTAGTTGAAAGTTTACGATAGTGGATAGATTCCTCTTTCTTTCAATGCATGCAGTCAGTAGTTGTTAGCGGGGAGTAGTGGATAGTTGTAGCTTGTCTCTTTTCTTCTGTAAATAAAAAATTAACTTTTACAGGTGAACTTTATCGGTTTTTCTGAAAATCACTTATTTTTTAAGAGTATTTAAATTAGTGAAGACTCTTATATAGGTATTGGTGTTTTTTGTTGTTATTTTAAGACCATAAATATCTATAATAATTTTGAGGGGAACAAACGCCTTTTTTGACATTTTTCTGAAAGTTTGCCTGCGGCGCAGAAAATTTGGCTAAAATAGGGTCTTTATAGTGGTTTGGGAGCTCAAAAAATTAATTTGGTCGATTTGAAAAAAAAACTACAAAATTTTCAATATTTTTGAAAATCCGCCCCCTCGAGAAATTCCTAGATCCGCGCCTGCTTACTTTTGCTCTATGAAATTGTATGCAAGAGTATGATACGGATTTTTGTCAACCCGGGAAACAAGTGAGGTAAGCTGGCCGACAGGGGGGGGATTGGGTAAACGCTCACGCTCCCAATTTAAACCCCCCTACTTTACCCCCCCCCCCCTCCCCCCAGTTTTTACCGGCCACCCCCTCTGCCACACCATCCCAGTTTATCGCCTGTTAACACGGGGGGATGGCTAACCTAAGGGTGGGGCGTGAGGGATTAAGCTAAACTTCTCCAGTTTCGTCCCGCAGTTTAACAACATCCCCCCACCCCCACCTTAAACACACACACAAATTACCCCCCCGTTTACTTAACGTGGGTGGTGGAGGGCTCAGTTATACCAAAGGGGGGGACTAAAATTGAGGGTATAGAGGTGGAGTCTAAATTGAGTAGCCCACCCACCCCCGCCGCCGTTCATAAGAGAACTGCAACAAAAAAGAAGTGTCACTAGAAATCCATTATAACGTTTATCATCGAAGAAAATTCAGCGGGAGGGGGGTCAAAACAATCCCAACAAAAAATTTTGAACAACTCAAAAATTTATGGAAAGGGACTTTTTGGAAACTAATCTGGCGAGTTTTTTTTTGTGACGATAATCCAGTCATATGAGTTTCTCCATTCACTGGTTGACTCGATGATGTAAACTTGGATAAACTCATTTTTAATCAAAAAACTGAAATGGGTAAAAGAGAATTTTCAATGTTTTTTTAAATAAAGGTTTTGTTCAAACCAAAAAACAAAGATATGTCGTTAGTTAAATTATATCTCCACTTATAAACTTATAAAACAATAAGATTCGTGTTTGGGGGGAGGGGGGCTATGGTCTTTTGTTCGAAAAGAAATGATAAAAATGAAGGAAATACAAATTCTCTTGTTTATTGGAGATTTCCGCATACACGCTGTAAACAATCTATTTGCATGCGCGGTTAAAATTAGCGCTGCATATGTGAAGAAATCCTGTCTGATTTGGTCATACACAAGTCAGACATTATCATGCAGCAGATAAAAATCAAACATGCGGCAGGCATAAACATGTTTCACTCGGGTCTGATCATTTAAGATCCAGGTACGACCACGTCTGTAGAAAAAAACGTATGTTCACCTCTTAACAGGACTGCATAATGGCATAACAGTCCTGAGAAATATCCCTCCCCTGCTAAATGGCAGATCAGACGAGAATTTGTACACAAAGTTCAGTACGGGAATGTTATGGCGCAATTGATATTGATAGTGTCCATCAGGAACCTTGCTTCCTTTTGTTAAAATCTTTTTTTAAATCTTTCATATAGAAAAGCCACTCAAAAAAACAAGGATTGGTTGAAAAACATCACTATTTTTTTACAGAGCTGTAGTTTACTATAAAAATTCAAATCGCAGAAAACAGAACATTTTGGATGTACCGAGAAAAACGGTCAGCCTAAATAATTTACCGCCGGGTTAGGCCTCGGGTGGTCTCATTCAGCGGTGATGAACGTAGTTCAGACTCTTTTATGGGCCGTGATATTTTTTTCAGGAAAAGTTTTAAAATTTGGTCAGACTCGAATTAGTTTTTTCGCTGTTTGACTTGTTTTTTTTTAAGTTCAGTTCATTCCTGTCTTGTAGTGTGCCGAAGGATGAGGTTGCCATATTTTTTCAAAAACTCCACCCTTTTTCCACTAATTTTTGTCATTCATTTTTGGTTGACCAACCCTATAATTTTTTGCCTTCGGCGCCAATATTCTTTTAATTTGAGAATTTGAGGGTAGAGGCGAGAAAACGTTGTTTTCGACCTGTTTTTTCGGCTATCGGGGAATTATCCGAGATATGCTTTGATGTGAGTACTTATCTGTTTCCTCGGATTTTCCAAAGTGATCTTCTTGCATACATCTTTTTTCCAGGGACCTTACCATCATATTTGATCCATGGTTTCAAACTCGGCTACCTTGGTGTTCGGTCTGTTTAGTAATTTTTGCAGTGATCATACCATATAATGTGAGTGTTCTTCGATGATGTCGTATATAATAATGTGTTTAGGTGGAGGCCTGGACGAGTCCCTCTAAGCCGAACATCAACGGGGGCGAACTGGTCGACTGCAACAAGGTCAATGTCACCATGACCTCGTTCGATGTGGAGAATGGAGTGGAGTACCAACTGAAAAGGTAAGAGGGGGTTGTTTTTGATAGTTACCCAAGTTTTGTCGGGTATGACGGAGGGTATGGGGGGTATTACGTTTAGATACGATTTTTTATCTAGTTCAAGCAAAGGTAATCAGATAAAAGTCAAAAGTTGAGCCATGATAATTCACTGAATGCGAGAAATCAATGGTTGTTGCTTTTCCGAACTTTTTCCTTCTTTTCCCTTCATCGCCACAATAACTAAATGACTAATCTGACCAGCACAGTATCAATTGTGATAGTAATTAGTTGAGTTGTGTGCTGTGTTTTAGGGATGGGGAAATAATCAAGATAGACCCCTACAGATTCTACATAGACGATGGACCCCTTGAGTATGGGATGCACTACACATACATGATATCCGCAGTCATAGTCACCGACACTGGGGCCACCCTTCGCACTGACAGCGACCTTGTACACATGTGCACCTGTGAGCCATCATCCACATATAACTCATCCACATATAAATGAAATATTTTAACCACTGGTTTGAACATATATGTTGCTACTTTACCAACGTAAGTTTTTACGGGTAAGGGACGCACCTTTCGCGGTACGCCCAAGGGTTCTAGACATTCATTGTCTCCCAATCGATCCTAATGAACGTAGTGAGTATTGTTATATAAGTCTTGGTGACTTTTTTTGGTTTTTTCCAGGAAAAAGTCTTAAAATTTGTTCACGCTCAATTTTGATTTTTTTGCGGTTTGCATTTGCTTTGTTAAAAAGAAGGCAAACTTCGCTACCGAACAGCAAAAGTGTAAAGGTCACGAAAAACGTGATCGACTTCTAATTTCGAAAATGGAAATTAATTATCAGATTTCCCAGCGAAATAAAAGTTTAACCTATTGGTCCAGGTTTCTCAAATTGGGATAATCTATCAAAAAAAGTATCAACTACAAATTTTTCTACAAATTCAAAGAGCATTATGGCCATCTATTTTTTCTTTTAAATTCAAAATTTTCAGTTTTTTTTCTTCAAAAAACAAGTTAGTTTTTTTCTGCTTCCTTGCGTTTATTACTCTTTTCCAACTGTCAGTTGGCTATGTTTATAAAGACGCCTTTGGCGCCTACATACACTAATTTAAAGAAGAGACCGCAAAACCTAGAAAATTAGAAAACCTTCTTAAGAACCTAAATTCTCAAAACCTTATAGAAAGTACCTTTTTAAGGTTGTTTATGAACTACTTTCTATACAACAATGAAGTTTTTGTAACTGAATTTTTTTTCAACTTTTCAAGTAATTTTTTCAACTTAAAAATGAGATATTCATAAATGATTTTTGCAATGCGAGTTTTGAGAAGCTCCGCTTCGCCCCTGCGTGAAACAATTCGCCCCAGCTACTGTGCATAAGCTTATCATACAAAATCTGAATCTTGCCAATTATCAAACCAATGTACAAAGTTCGCAAACGGTCACAGCTTTATAAAAAAACATTGGTAAAATGTCGTTTTATATTTAAACTCAGGGCGTCAATATTTTTCAGATGACAGAAAAAAGAGGCTAGTGTTGAGAGTTGAAACTTGTCCAAATAAAAAACACGCTGTGCACAAATATTCAATCCTTTCTGTCAGAGTTCTTACAGGTCAATGCAAATTTTGGGCTAAAACCAGAACCACTGATTGCCTAAAAATTTTACTAGCATTCAGAAGTTCAAACGAAAATCGTGAAAATAAGTCATTTTGATATTTTGAAGGACGCCGGTTGGTTGAAAAGTTTAGAGCGTTCGGACCTTCTGTCGTGTGAATAGTGCTTCTAATTGGGATAACTGCTCCGACCATTGAAAATGGGGAGGAATTTTGTATTTGGGTGTTTTATTTTTTTTTTCAACTTTTTATTTTCCACGCAAAATCAGCTACCACAAATAATCATAGGACAGGATTGAGTGTTATATCATTTTAAAGCCCTCTCAGTCGTGATTCAAACGACACTAAAAATTTCAAAAAGGAAAAACCTGTCGAGAAAAACCGGTTTGAAATTTTTGATTTTTGGTCTAACTTTGAGCTAATTAGTAAGGTAGTTAGTACTTGCAAAAGATTTTTTAAGTTTGATTTAGGTCGCGAAAACTAAGTTTTACTCAAGTAAAGGTAGTTTTTGGAGTTTTTTAGCGCAATTTTATGAATCCAAAACTTGAAAGTTCAAAACATTTCCGCAAAAATTTTTTGAAATTTTTTTCAAAATTTTTTTCCTTTTTCAAGTCATTATTCTTCGAAAAATGTTTTCCAATTGACTTTCTTTACTATGACTCTCAAATATGCCTAAATTATATTATTTCATTCAGATTTTTTTTATCACAACATGCTGAAAAAAACGACACCAATTTGAGAAAAAATTTTGTATTTTCCTAAGACTGTGGTCGGAACATTCTGTGCTACTTGCAGTAACGGGCTATCCTTGTTATCATGAGAATTTTTTTGTGAGCAGAACATGTTCTGTGTAGGTCCTCGGGCGCCTTTGTCTCTGGACCGGGACACCTATGACCCCTACTCTCTGAACATGAGCTGGGTGGAATCGGTGAATGTTCACCCTGAGATGGAAGCGTTCTTCGACAACAACACATACCAATTCTGGTACTTCCTTTCTCAATTTTAAAACTTCTGTTCACTACTCATTTAATAAAAAAAACTATTGGTTTTAATTATCTTTGATGCGGTAATTTTTTTATACAGATCTAGTGCAAGTTGATTTTAAAAAATCGGTAAAAATCTCGGGCTCGTTTCATTTTTCCAGCAAATTCAATGTTCAAACTTAACTATCTTAAATTTTTTCACTGTTTGAAAAAAATGACATTGTGAACAAATATTTTGTTACGAAAATGTTTGTTATGTACGGAAATTAGAATTTTGAAAAAGAGCTGAGCAGTGCATCGAATGAATCATGAGCACGTGAACACTAGTGTGCGTGTTTGTTAACCACAGGTACGAGATCCAATACAACTACACTAACAGCAGCGGTGCCTTCATTGAATCAGACACGATGAACACCACTACCACATACACCCACCACGTGACTGGACTCCCAGGACCCTCTGATGCCCTGGATGTGAGTCTGGTGGCAGTCCTCGACTGCAAAACTTCTCAGGGCAGAGTCAATTCTTTCAACCAGGGCAACATAATGGCGTATACACGTAAGTTGACCTTGTTGGCCCATCACTGCAGTTCACCCAAATCGTGCTTGTCAATGAACAAATGTCACGTTCAAATTTGATTTTTTGCCCGTGAATTACACCAAATGATTTCTTCGGGGCAGTTTCCGATCTGAAGCAAATTTTGAAGTGGAAGTAATTTTTAGGAGTTGCAACTTAAAAAAGACAACTAAATCTGTTTAGGGCCGTATACGATGGCGATGAACGGAAATGCTTCCGGCTGCGTGGACGAAAACACAATCCGCGCCTGTGTTGACCTGAATGGAAACATTGACCCCAGTCGTCTCCACTTCTACTCTGGACCAGCCAACTCTCCCTCTGCGCCCCTGGATGTGGAGTTCGCGGTGAACACAGACTACAACGACCAGTGTGCGGAGAGGACTGGTTTGAATCCGGGCTCCTACTACAACTTCACTGGAACAGCGGAGAAGTACTTGCTGGAGGGTGACAAGTTCGAGCCATTCCAGATGTGCACATGTTAGTAGTACTATATATAAGTTTTACTCCAAAGTATGGAAGGGCAGCATGTCATTTGTGTCACTGTGAAATAATTCACTGTGATAGTTAATGAAACCTGTGACCTGACCCTCAATGTGGGCAAAACTAATTTGTTTTTCGTATGTGGGCGTGTGTTTTCATGCAGATCTTAGTCATACAATGTCGATCAATGCTAGACTACGTACCGCGCAATCTTTCTATACCAGTTTAGTATTTTAATCTAAAATTATTGAATTTTAATCTAAATGTTGTCGATTTAGGTCCTGGTCAAGCCGAGTCGATCAGTGTTGCGGGTGTGTCGGAGACTGAATTGAATGTGTCCTGGTCTGGACCTTCTCAAGGCGCAATGGACCGCTTCATCTACCAGAGAAACTCCGACTCTGAAATCACTCTCGCCAGCACCATTACTCACAAAATGTCAGTATATATTTCTGCGCTCATTTTCAATTCAAAACTAAATTTAGTTTTCTCGGCTACTACGAACGTTGCTTTTTTCATCAGAATTAAACTCAAACCAAGATTGACATTGCTAAGATAAAGTTAGGTTTTATTGTTGCAAAATAATTTTCAGCTTTCTACTCTAAAAAAAACTTGTGGTTGAAGTTGAAGAGCATCACTCGATAGTAGACAGCTAACTACCTTTTTTGGTGTTCTTCTATGATGGGATTTTTTTGGATGAATTTTGTAAATAATAAACAAATTGACCCCATCTTGAAATCAAAATCATACTTTTTAAAATCAAATTAAATGAAAGTAATTTTTGCAGCCATGATGGATACACAGCTGGTACTCGGTACACTCTAAATGTGACCATCACTACCGACTTCATGTGTCAGAGGAGTGATGGACCCGAACTGCTCGTGGGCACATCCAAGACTGTCGAACTCACCGCCTGCACATGTAACAACTAATTTTATTTAGAGTCGATGAACGTTCTTCTCACCCTTATATAGGTCGTGATTTTTTTTTGTTTTTTTTTAAGGAAAAGTCTTAAATTTTATTCGGGCTCAAATTTAATTTTTCGCGATTTGACTTTTGATTTCTTGTTAAATTTAGTTTAGTTCCGTTGTTAAAAGGAAAGCAAACTCCAATACTGAACAGCGAAATTGTAAACGTCACGAAAAATGTAATCGACTTCTAGTTTAATCGACTTTGAAAATGAAATTTAATTTTCAGATTTCCCAAGTCAATTATTTTTCAAAATACGAAAGTTGAGATTTTTTTAAAAAACAAGTCTGTTTTTTTTCTGTTTCATTGCGTTAATTGACTTTTTCCAACCGTCTGTCAAAAACTCGAATGCGCAGAAAATTTTGACAAAATAGCGTCGCTTCAGTAACGTTGAAAGAGAACCGAAAAGTACTTTTGTCAACCCCAATGTAAAAGGTCGACAATATTGTACGAAAAAAAATTTTGTCTTAAAACCGCTACCACCCTGTCCACCCATTAGAAAAATTCCTGCACATTCCTTTAATCAAATCAAAAACTTTGGTTTGAAATTAGTTTGACTACAAGTAAACGTCGTAATGTCTTAACCGGCTAGAGATTAACTCGGACTTTTTTCTTAAGTGCCTTCTCAGCCAACAGTGACAGCGACTTACTTGAGCGACACACAGGTGGAGTTGAACTTCACCCAACCGATAGGAACAGTGGACTACTACATCCTCACCTCAGACCCAGAGATGATAGACCCAGTCTACTCGAACATTGGATCCAGTCTGGGGGAGGGTAAAGTGGTGGGACCAGATAATGTACAGCTGCTCAACCTGGAGATATACAGGGCATACACATTCATCGTAAGCATACCATTTTTATACATATATTTCCCACAAATCCAAACCCCCCTTGCTCTTATGTTACTTTATCAAAAATCTGTAAACATTGATAGCTTTGTTTCAGCATTTAACATTAATGCTGTGTTTCGACGGCATTATTATTCCTCGTGAAATTCACTAAACATGGGTCGTGAAACCATTTCTATGGATTATCCCTGAAAACTTCGGATAACAGCATGAAAATGTTTTTTTTTTGCGTTCTTAAGAGTCAGGAACGTAGTGAAAACTCTTATAAAAGTCTTGTTAATTTTTTTCTAGGAAATTTAATTTTACGCGGCTTAACTTTTGATTTCTTTTAAATTTCAGTTTGTTTCTTTTGGTAAAACGAAGGCAAACTCCACTATTGAACAGCGAAAGTGAAAAGGTCACGAAAAACGTGAATGGTTTTTGATTTGGAAAGTGGATTTAATTTCTTCAACTAACTGTTGGCTATATCTTCCACAAACCCAAACCCTCTTGCTTTTTTGTAACTTAAAAAAATATATGCGTCCCTGCAAAGATAAAGTCAATTAGGACCATTGGAAGTGCCTTGGAGGGATAAAAAAGGATAACTTTGTTTTTGTTTTCAAAATTAGAAGCAGTCCTGTTTGAGCATTAAAAATTATTAAAAGTGAAGTGTTTCAACCGCACTCCCGAACTTACTGTAAAGAGTTGATAATCGACTATATGCAATTTTTGTGGTCTCTATATATAAAATTCAAAATTGATTGATTAAAATTGATTAAAACTTGACTATTTTTAGGCAACTAAATCCATTTTCAATCAATTGTTTTGGATTATAACTGCTGTAATCCTTTTTTCTTCAATTTTTTTTTCTTGGATTATAGTCAATTTTTAAAACACTTTTTTATTTTTAAGAGTGAATGAACGTAATTTAGACTCTTATAAAGGTCGTGATAATTTTTTGTTTGTTTTTTTTTCAGAAAAAGTATTAAATTTCATTTAGGCTCAAATTCACTTTTTCGCGGTTTGAGTCCTGATTTCTTTTTACGTTCAGTTTATATTTACTTTGTTAAAAGAAGGCAATTCATGTGTGATCAACTTCTAATTTCAAAAATAGATTTTATTTATCAGATTTCTCAAAAGATATATCAAACAATTACCTTTTGCTCCAGTTTTCTCAAATGGGTTAATTTTATCATAAAAGTTTAAATCATAAGTTGTTCTAGAAATTTAGCGAGTCTTAAGATCTTCTTGTTTTCTTTTTCTTCTAATTTCGAAAGATGATATTTTCTCCAAAAAATCAAGTACGTTTTTTGTTTGCTTGCGTTCATTGACTGTTTTCCAATTATATTATCTGTTGGTTTCGATTTTGTATCTTAGTTGCTGATAATTTAGGCGTTTCATAAAATTTGAATATTATGAAAATTCGAATGACCGTTTCAACAGTTTTGAAATTAACTCAAATATGTAGCGTTTGTCTTTATTTGGTCTCCAATAATTTTCTTTAATATTTCAAATTCTTTTTTTTTATATACTGAAATATCAGAACATTGTTTTAGTTTGATTATTACTTTGGCCTACCACGGGAGCCTTTCTACGAAGAGATTTGCATCAAACTTGTTTTGTGGTGAAAATATTTTGAGATGAACCAAAATGCGGCAAGACATTGCTGCGATAACATTTTGGTAAAACGAGATGTTAAATATTATAATCAATTTTAAGATATTTTCTACAAAAATTATATCCGATTATAAAACAATAACTTATTCTTATTTTATTCTCTTGAAAAATGTTGTTACTGAAATGGTTTATAAATTATTTAAATATATATAATTGGCTCTTATAATTAATTATGATTTTTCTAAAGTAATACAATTATAATTTTAATTCAATCGGTTATTTTTTGTTTTTACTGAGTGTGCGCTGTAACACCTATAAAATTCATTGAAGACGAAATTTAAGGGCTAGCCCTAAATATTTGGATAACAACATGTAACTTTATTTTTTATTTTCGATTGTCAACTTGCTTTTTTAATTGCTTTTTTACAACTGCAACTATCATATTTGTATCATAAAAAATGTCTTGTTATTTGTATTTTTTGATGCTTTGTTTCTTGTAGGCGATTCCCGTGTTCTGTGGACAGTACGGACTGGAGAACCACAGAGTATGGAGGGTGGAGAAGCCAGCTGGTAATGAGTCATAACTAACTTAACTATATTGGTGTTATCTAGTTCACTAGTATTCAGTAGCGTGGTGAGGGGGAGAGGGGGGCTTAATTCTGGTTGCCAAAACTCTCCAAGGGTACCCCTTTGGTATAACTTAACCACATCCCTTTTTGGCTCAAAATTTTCTAAAGGCGCCTTTGGCGCCAATATAACTAAATTTGAGGGGGGAGGCCGCAAACACGCATTTTTTTGTGAAAAATTTCCATAACGTGCCCCAAAAACGCCGTTTTTTGGCCTGTTTTTTGAACAGTTTGCCTGCAGGGCAGAAATTTTTTTAGAAAATAAGATCATTATAGTACTTTCTGAGAGCTCGGAAAATCAAATTGGTCGACTCAAAAAAAAGGTCCGCAAAATTTATAAAATTTTTCGAAAAATCGCCCTCCCCCCTAGAAAAACTTTTGCGGACGCCACTGGCAAAATCATAACTATTCACTACAATTTAGGTTTTATCTAGTGGGTAGTTACAAGTTTCAACGAGCTATTAGCACATAAGTTTCGAGCGAGCTGCCGCGAAATCTATGCACTAGTTACGAGATCATCTCTGAACTGATCGCTTAGTAGATGTGTTATAAACTATGTGATGCTTGATTTCTATCCAAGAATTTCAAAATGAAACGAAGTTTGCATCAAAATATGTGCAAGTTGAAAATTGTTCATCAACTTGTAAAAACTACGAAATTTAAAAGAGTTTGAACTATACAAAATGTGGTTGATTATTGAATATATATTTCAGGGATTGGACCCCCTGCCGGTCCCTCCTTTGGTACTTTTAAGAAATCCAGTCTTGGCCGACGAACCTTAAAATTTTTCTAAAGGCTCCTTTGGCGCCAATATATACTAATTTTGAGGGGGGAGCGCGCGCCGAAAAAACGTAATTTTTCGGTGAAAATTTTCCAAAAAGTGCCTAAAAACGCCTTTTTTGGCCTATTTTTTCAAAAATTTGCTTGCGGCGCACAAATTTTGGGCAAAATAGGAATAAAACAGTGCTTTGGTATAGCTCAAAAAATCCATTTGGTCGACCTAAAAAAAAGGTCGACAAAATTTTCGAAAATTTTTTGAAAATCCGCCCCCCTCGAGAAAATCCTAGATCCGCCCCTGTATATGATGGCCAATCAGTTAGTTAAAGAACGAAAAAAAAACGTTTATAACTTTCGCTAGTGAATTGAACGTAAGGTAAAAATTGAACTTTTAAAAATATGAAAAGTAAATGTGTTTTGTAATGTAGATGAGATCATGTTCATGAATATGGAGCCAATGGTGGCATTGTTTGTGCTGTTCGCGTGTGGAGTGGGGGCCACCGCCATCTTCTTCATCCTCTTCTTCGTGGGCGCCAAGATCCTGTTCGCCGCCAAAGCACCTGCCGCCGCAACAGCCGTGGGAGCATCACAAGGCGCGCCACCCGCGTAAGTATCATCTATTATTTATATTTTTACTCTTGGGCTCCTATCCGCGTTACGGTTAGTGTTATACGGTGAGTCAATTTCCATACGAAGTTGCACGTTTTAGTGCATAGCTTACGCGTTAAATACACGGCAAATGGTATAGCTGGCTAGATAAATATTAGTTTTTAGATTTCTCAGTGGTTCAAAATATCACCATTTGATCTAGTTTTCTCAATTTGGGTTAATTTTATCGAAAAAGGGTCCATCATACAAGATTTTTTCAAATCAAACTACTTTAAGGTCATAAATTTTTCATTGAAAAAATTCAGTAGTTACTTTCATGATAAAGTTCGATCCTTTTTTGTTTCGCCGAAATTGTCAAGTTTTGTCTTTGTGTCATTTAGTTTTAATCTTTAGGGGTTTTAATACAAAAATGGGATCTTTTCCCTCGTTATTTTACATGTATATCAAATTTTCTTGATAATCAATGCTTTCACAAAGTTGTTATTAAAATCAAAGATGCTTGAATTTGGTATTATTGGGACATCACTCCAAATTTAAAACAGCAACTTTCAATGCGATCAGATAACGCAAAGGAAAATTACTTTTCATGTTCTATTTACATTTTTTGGGCAAATATTTACACTTTACATGCTTGTATATTTTTCATGTAGGGAAAAGCCAAAAAGTGTATCTTAATTTTTTCATGCGAACTTTTTCCTGATGTTTGAATTAATTGATTGGGCATTGTGTGGCTCTGAAATTTATCATTCGTAGACTACTAAAAATAACCCCCGATTTATTGACAGTTTATTTTTGTTCAGAGATCTTCCGCCGGAGGAGAGAGCTAACTGGCGCTTCAACCGGACATACGAGCTCAGGTCTGACTACAACGTGCTCAGACTCATGTTCCAGGGAGGACAACAGGGCTAATGACCGCCAGAAGAGGTCAAGGACAAGACATAATACACACGTGACTCAATAAATGAAAGAGGTCAAATTGATTGAACCTAAGAAAGCCGCCATTCTGAATATGACTCATACTTATTTTTGATAAATCTGAAAATCTTTTTTGAAGATGACCAATAGACGCTGATTCTGAAGTCACGATGATGTCAAGACAAATTAGTGTCTTCTGGAACATTGTACATAAAAATCATTGTTATTATATTATATGCTATTTACTATATATTATATGACATCGTTACAAGACTCTACCGTTAATTTCTAAATGATTTTTAAAATTAAATTTTGAAGCAAAACTGAAAATTATCAAAAAAGTATGTAAATACATGAGTTATTTGAACCAAATCCCAAGGGTATTTTTGATTTTTCATTCTATTTCACTTCCAATTTTGTTCGAAAATAACTCTTGTCGATTCTATTAAAAATTGAGATCAAGAAATTTAATCTGAAAAAGAAATCCTGAATCTGATGTAAATTTGTAAATATAGATAGAAAAAATACATAGTTTATTCTGCAATAGTTTTCATTTGAGACGGAAAATTGAAACGGGGAGTGCTTTTAATTTAAAAAATAATGTCAATAGAGAAAATTTTAGCATTTCAGGAACAATGTCAGAAACAATTGAAGCCATTCAAAATAGGAAAGTTTACATCACTGAATGCTCTTTTCGAACTTGCTAAGCACCTAAAAACAATTATGATATTCTGAAAAACTAGCTACAATCAATCAGAACCGTTTTTTACGGTAAAAAATGTATAAGAAGTAGCACAGAATATATTAATTAAAAGCAGCAGCTGAACTTTTTAGAAATTTTTTGCATGCAAACGTTGATTTTTCAGAAGCTTGAAATTTCCAGATTGCATGCAAAATATGTTCACTGAACTGAGTGCAGATTGCTGTTTCAAATTAATTCAAAATATTCCATTTTCTGTAACATCTTCTGCCAAAAGGAACTTGCTGGTTGAAAGTGCCATCGTCTGCAACCCAGTTTCCACCGCTAAATGTTACATTCAAAACATCAGTAATATCAGCTACAGATAGCAGTTGCTGTGCAAGTAGCGCAAAACGTCCCGCCGACCACACATATTTTGGTAAGGAAGCAGCAGCAGACTTAGAGGGACCAACGCCCACCCCCATTGATTTTATTTAAGACATCCATTTTTGGCTGACTAACACTAAATTTTTTAGGCGCCTTTTGCAACAATATATACTATTTTGAGGGGTGAAAGGCGCCTTTTGCAACAATATATACTATTTTGAGGGGTGAATCGCTCCAAAAAAATCTCGTTTTTTGCTCAAAAATTATCAAAGAACGCTTTTTCTGGCCTGTTTTTTCAATCATTTGCGTGCAGTGCAGAAACATTGGTTAAAATATGGTCTTTATAACAGTTTTCTAGAGCTGTGAAAATCAATTTAGTCGGCCTAAAAAGAAGATCGACAAATTAACCGCCCTGCACGATATTTAAAAAAAAGTTTTTTCAAATTTCTTTGGCAACACAGATCGGGCGTAACGATCCCCGAAGGGTGGGTAACGGTGAGTGGATTCAAAGGCTACAAAATTTTCCCGGAAGGTTTGCGCAAATCTTTTAAATGGATGATGGACAATTACGGCCAAAATGTATCAACTGATTTCAAAATAAAATTAACCGAGATTGAATATGTATCCCCATCAGCAACATGTGCAGACAGCTCGATTGACTGGGACAGAGTTAAATACCTCAAAGCTCATTTGTTTCAGATCTACAAAAGCGTTAAAAAAACGAAAAGATTGACAATTTTGAAGACGGTGACTATTTCTTCTCAGGAAAAGGTTTTGAAGTTTTTTCACACTCAAAAACTTTATTTTGACGTTTGATATTTTTCTTGAGAACAGTCATTGCTTTTATTAAAAGAAAGGCGAACTCCACTATTGAACAGCTTAAAGTAAAGCTCAGGAAGAACATGAATGACAACTAGCTTTCGCTATATAAAATAACTTGTAGAAAAAACGGACCAAACATCCGATGAGTGTTCGTGACTGGTTGTCCGAGGCCGTGTGATTGTTTTTTCGTTGGTAACACTTCTTGAAATTGACGAGCCATTCTGTCGTTTCATTGAAGTCCACTGATTCAGGTTTTAGTTGAGTATGAACATATAGTTTCGGAAGTATGAACATATTGTCTCGGAAGTACAAACATACAGTCACGGAAGATGAACATATAGTCACGGAAGTATAAACATACAATCACGGAAGATGAACATCTAAACACGGAAATACGAACTAATAGTCGCGCAAGTATGCATATATAGTCACGCAAGTATAAACATAAAGTCACGGAAGATGAACATATAGTCACGGAAGTACGAACATATAGTCACGGAAGTATAAACATACAGTCACGGAAGATGAACATATAGTCAAGGAAGTATAAACATACAGTCACGGAAGATGAACATATAGTCACGGAAATACGAACTAATAGTCGCGCAAGTATGCATATATAGTCACGTAAGTATAAACATAAAGTCACGGAAGATGAACATATAGTCACTGAAGTACGAACATATAGTCACGGAAGTATAAACATACAGTCACGGAAGATGAACATAAAGTTTCGGAAGTATGAACATATTGTCTCGGAAGCATCATTATACAGTTATGGAAGTTTGAACATATAGTCGCTGAAGTATAAATATATAGTAAGTTACTTAAATTTGAACATATAGTCAGGAAAGTATGATAATATAGTCGCGGAAGTTGAATATATGGACGCAGAAGTATGAACGCATAGTAATGGAAGTATGAACATATAGTCGCAGAAGTAAAATAAATAGTCGCAGAAATGTGAACACATAGTCACAAAGTCTAAGCATATGGTCGCTAAAGTATGAAAATAAAATCAAGAAAGTTGAACAAATAATCGCGGAAGTCTAAGCATAAAGATATAATCGAGCAGATAACCGCTGAAGAGTGAACATATAGGCTTGGATGTATGCTAAAATAGTCTCGCAAGTATGAGCGTATACTTGCAGCAGTAAAATAATAGTCACGGAAATAAGAACATACGATGGCCGAAGTATGAACATATACTCACAGAAGTATAAACATACATTTACGGAAGATGAACATATAGTCACGGAAATACGAACTAATAGTCGCACAGGTATGCATATATAGTCACGTAAGTATAAACATAAAGTCACGAAAGATGAACATATAGTCACGGAAGTACGAACATATAGTCACGGAAGTATAAACATACAGTCACGGAAGATGAACATATAGTCACGGAAGTATAAACATACAGTCACGGAAGATGAACATATAGTCACGGAAATACGAACTAATAGTCGCGCAAGTATGCAAATATAGTCACGTAAGTATAAACATAAAGTCACGGAAGATGAACATATAGTCACGGAAGTATAAACATACAGTCACGGAAGATGAACATATAGTCACGGAAATACGAACTAATAGTCGCCGAAGTATGATCTTATAGTCACGGAAGTATAAACATACAGTCACGGAAGATGAACATATAGTCACGGAAATACGAACTAATGTTTTATGATAGGTTATAGATTTCAGAGTTTCAGATGGTAAGATGGTAAGTTTCGAGAAAATTTTTCCAAAGTTTTGTGATAGGTTATAGGTTTCAGAGCTTCAGATGATAAGATGGTAAGTTTCCAGAGAAACATTCAAAAATTTTTTAGTGCCCGATCTTCCCATGTATTAGGATAGTGTATAGATTCCCCTATGTATTAAATTAGTAATGGATATTCAAAGATTTAAGATAGGGAATAGGTTTTTCAATGTATTAAGATAGGTAATGGATGGTTAGATGTTAAGTTTCGAGGAAATTTTTGCGCTCAATTTTTTCACTACACAAAAACTTATGACTCTATAAGCAAGCGTTTTTGAAAGTGATTATAATTCAGCTATAAACTTCTTCATATCTGTTCATACTCTGTTTTGCTTCTACAACATAATTTATAATACTTTTTTCGAAGACATCTTATGTTGTAAATTATTTCCTGCTTTCTGCTTTCTGTCGCGCTTTTGAACACTCTCTGCATGAAATTAAAGGCAGCACTGGGGGAACTTAGAAGGAACATAGTATCAATTGAACGGACAATTTGCTAGAAGGGGTAAAATTACTGATAAAACTCAAACGTTCGAATTTTACCTTGTATTTTGTGCAAGCTCACGTTTAGCAGATAAAAATCTATAAATTGGAAAGTAATTTGATTTTTGTCAGCAGCTACACAACTATTTTCACTAAAAACAATCAAATACTTGCAAAAATTTTTGTACAGTCTTTTTTAATCTTGATTTTTGCCCGCAGTTTCTAACAACTGGTTAAATCAGAGAAAACGGAAACCATTTAAAGCCTTCCAAGTAGAAAACATAAACATATGGTGAAAATGGAATTAATAGGTGTAGTTATACGAAGCACTTATGAATGAATTAAGAATAAATCTTTTGGATATTATTTGAAATTGTTTAATGCAGACCTCTCTTGGGATATTCTTAACTGAAATACAAACTGATTTTTCTGTTTTCTAGTGTTTCTAGATTTACAAATAGAAACTCAGTTCTGCTTTTTGGTTTGTCTTAAGTCTACCAGAAGAGTGCTTGAAATTAAATTGAGGCAAACCAGAGCGAAAATACGAATTTCTCAGTATACCTATTTAATTGGCTTCATGTTAAGTATCAAAACAATTGAGCGATATATTGAAACATCAGTTTGCTTAGAAAATTCCAGCATTATTTCGTTTTAGGCTTCCTCTATTATCTTCGATAAGAACTATTTATGCTTGATTTCAACAAAAACGTTAATAGATGATTTAGTGGAAAAATGTATCTATTAACCAAATTTTTTGTCTCGGATTTGCTTACTTTGAAATAAATAACCATAAAACGTATTAATTCTCTTTTAATTTCAATTCTTTCATCAAAAAATTACAAAACTCCAATGCATTACACATATTTAAAAAAAATTTGACTGTTTTTATGCTGAATTTTTTAAAATCTAATACTTAAAACCTAAATTGAAACACAATGATCTCAAAATTCTTCATGAATTGATTTCTACTTTGTTTTTTCAAAAAAATTCAATTATAGTCTTTCTTGGTTAAAAATTTTCGAAAAAACAAAAAAGAATTCAATCTCTAGGAACTTTGAGATCATTTTGGTTCAAACTAGATTATAAGTAATATCTTTTGAAAAATCCCAGCAGCATGAAAAAAGTTTTGGTAAATATGTGTAATGCCATTGGAGTTTTATCTAATAAAATTAGTAAAATTACCTATAAAATTTGATGATTTAACTATAATTTTTTTCGAGGTAAGCAATCCCGAGATGAAAATGTTCGGTTACTTGATCCAGTTTTCCTCTAACTTATCTATTTGTTTTTGCTAAAGTCAAGCAAAAACAATTCTTATGGAAGATATTAGATGAAGCACAAATCAAAAACCTGCTTTCAAGATCTGCATCAATTTATTTCTATTTGAAAAACAGCTTCTGTTGTTTCTTAGAGAAAGTATTAAAGGTTTTGCTGGTTTTTTTAGCAAAAAGGATAGCTTAATGTATTCTCGATATTGATATTAAATTAAACTTGAAGCAAATCGAATAGACATTCTAAAAAATTTGTATTTGGGCTAACGTTTGCCTCAATTTTTAATCAATTGGAAAAATAGGGGGCACTTTAGAATCATGTTGAAACAAGCTTGCTTACAATTTAAAATAAAAAAATGTTTAATTGATGCAGTTTTGCGCCCATGTTTTTCTCTAAACTACATTTCAAGAAGCATTCTTCCTGTAGATTTAAGAAACAACAGAAAGTCAGAACTAAGTTTCATTGCGAGAATCTTCTTGTATTCCAGTTATGAACTCCCATGAAAGGTGTACCATAAAATGTATCGTTTAAAATCCAATAGATTTTTTCTTAAATCATTCACCAAAATTTTCATAAACCTACACCTATAAATTTTAATTCTATCATTTGCTTATGTATTCTTTTAACGCTTTATATAGTTTCAACTCTCTCTCACTCAACTAGTTTTTAGCAACTTTGGCCAGAAATCAAGAATGAAAAGATACTATACGGTTTTTTTGTATCTATTTGATTGTTTTTGTTTAAAAAAATAGTACTTCTGATGAAAACTTTCATACTCATTTAGAGAAATCTTATCTGCTGAACATATACTTGCACAAAATACAAAGTAAAAGTCAGAAGTTTGAGGTTTACCACTAATTTTACCTCCACTAGCAAATTGTTTGTTCAATTGATACTATATTCCCCCTAAGTTCCCCGGAGCTGTCTAAATTTTCAAGTTGAGTGATTAGAAAAGCTGAACACCATTTAAAGCAGAAAACAGTAAATAACTTGGAACATAAGACTTCAAAAAATCAATACAAATTATGTTGTAGAAGCAAAAGAGAGATTATGAAAAGTTTTGAAGAAGTTTTAGCTGGAATAAAACCACTTTCTAATGTGCTCATTTTTATCTTTTGCCAATTTTTGTTCAGTACTAGTACAGTTCGATAAGCAGAAATTTTGTGGAATTTGAGAAAAAGAGTATACTTTCATCAAAATTGAAATAATTTCGTCAAAAAACAGAGGTATTTTTTGACTTAGAACATAAGACTTCGCCAAATGGACGTCAAAAAACAGAGGTAATTTTTGACGTAGGTATTTTTTGAAAAACGGAGGTCAAAAACAGAGACTTCGAAAAATGGACGTCAAAAAACAGAGGTTTTTTGACTTAGAACATAAGACTTCGAAAAGTGGTGTTCAGCTTTGATTAGAAAAGCTGATCACCATTTAAAGCAGAAAACAGGAATTAACTTAAAACATAAGTCTTCGAAAAATCAAGACAAATTATGTCGTAGAAGCAAAAGAGAGATTATGAACAGTTGTGAAGTTTTAGCTGAAACAAAACTACTTTCTAATATGCTCATCTTTAGTTTTTGCCAACATTGGTTCAGTACTAGTGCAGTTTGATAACTAGAAATTTTGTGGAATTCGAGAAAAAGTCTATACTTTCATCAAAATTGCATTAATTTCGTCAAAAAACAGAGATATTTTTTGAAAGTTTTCTCTAAAATTTCCTTCTATATATCCAATTTTAAAAACGATGAAAAGTGTGATAAACGATTTGATAAAATATGATTTTAGGTCAAATCAGCAAGAATGTTGATATTTTTTAGAACTTGCATTGATTTTAATCGTTGACGAAAAAATACAAGGAAGATTCGATTCATGAACTTATTTTTTTATGAAATTTCTTTTCTTATGGCCATTTATTATCAATGGAGATGGTTTTATTAACAAAGAAAACCTTGTTAAAAATACATATCAAAGACGTAAAAAAGGAAAAAATTGGATAGATGCTGAGTCTAATATGAAACACTTTACTTCACCTGTTCAAAACTAAGGTAAATTTCACAATTTTTCCGATGATTCGAAAGCTTCGGCATAGAATTAGCTGATCTGAGCATTGTTTCTAGTATTAACAACACTATAAATTTCGCATTTTAGCTTAAATTAGATCAAATTTTGTCGTATGTCTGTTTTTTGAGGAAAAAGAGAGGAAAAAATCTCAAATTTTTATCAAAGTTTTGAGTAATTGTCTTAACATGATAGCAATTAAACAACAATTTGAGTTTTCACGCTTTTCACATGAAACGGCATTTGTTTTTTACAATTGGATGAAAATCTTTTGAAAAAATTAGCCAAAAACCTGCTGTTTGAAAATTTTTTTCCAAAAACTTGAGAATCTTTCTAAAAACTTGAATTTTTTGTTAAAAAATTTGAATTTTTTGAATTTTTTTTTCACAATTCATCACCTTACCATCCGAAACCTATCATAAAACATTGGGAAAACTTTTCCTGATCTTACTGCAAGGCAATTTTGTCATTTATTTTGATACATAGGGGCATCTATACACTATCTTAATACATGGGGCGCAGAAAAAATTTTGAAAATCCAATTACCATCTGAAACTCTGAAATCCATGACCTATCTTAAATCATTAAGAAACCTCTTACCTATATTAAAATGTAGGGGTGAGATTGGATAGTCTATAGCCTATCCTAACACATGGTGGTCTCCATTGCGTAGCTCGATTTGGCTCCAACATATAATACTCACCAAAATATAAACAATTAGTTATGAAAGCATGATTATATAGTCACGGAAATTTGAATATATATAGTTGCAGAAGTATAAACATATACTGGCGGAAGTATGAACATATATTCGGGAAAATAAGAACACATAGTCGCGGAAGTATGAACATAGAGTTGCGTAAGTATAATTATATAGTCAGGAAAGTATGAACATATAGTCACGGAAAATCAAACATATAGTCCTGGAAACATAAACATATGGTCACGGAAGTACGAAGATCTCGTCGCGGAAGTGTGAATGTATAGTCACAGACGAATTATCAAACAGCCGCATAAGTATGAACACATAGTCGCGAGAGTATGATGAGAAAATCGCTGAAGTATGACGACATAGTGTCAGGAGTATGAACATCTAGTTGCGGCAGTAAAAACATGAAGTCACAGAAATATGAACATATAGGCGCGAAAGTAAAAACATATAGTTGGGAAAGTATGATAATATATGCACTGAAGTTGAATATATAGTCACGGAAGAAAAAACATAAAGTCCCGGAAGTATAAAAATATAATCACTGAAGATGAACATAAAGTCGCGGAAATAAGAACATAAATTAACGGAAATATGAAGATATAGTCGCGGAAGTACAAACATATAGTCGAGGAAAAATGAACAAATAGTCGCAAAAGTATGATAATATAGTCGCGGAAGTTGAATATATGGACGCAGAAGTATGAACGCAGAAAGTTGAACAAATAGTCGCGGAAGTCTAAGCATAAAGATATAGTCGAGCAGATAACCGCTGAAGTGTAAAGATATAGGCTCGGATGTATGCTAATATAGTCTCGGAAGTATGAGCGTATAGTTGCAGCAGTAAAATAATAATCACGGAAATAAAAACATACAGTCGCTGAAGTATGAACATATAGTCACAGAAGTATAAACAAACATCTACGGAAGATGAACATAAAGTCACGGAAGTACGAACATAAAGTCACGGAAGTACGAACATATAAACGCGGAAGTATAAACATACAGTCACGGAAGATGAACACATAGTCACAGATGTATAAACATACAGTCACGGAAGATGAATAAATGGTCACGGAAGTACGAACTAATAGTCGCCGAAGTATGAACATATACTCACGAAATTATAAAAATACAGCCACGGAAGATGAACATATAGTCACGGAAATACGAACTAATAGTCGCAGAAATATGAACATATAGTCACGGAAATATAAACATACAGTCACGGAAGATGAACATATAACCACGGAAGTACGAACTAAAATTCGTGGAAGTATGAACATATAGTCACGGAAGTATAAACATACAGTCACGGAAGATGAACATATAGTCACGGAAATACGAACTAATAGTCGCGGAAGTATGAACATATTGTCACGGAAGTATAAACATTCAGTCACGGAAGATGAACATATGGTCGCAGAAGTATAATAAATAGTCGCAGAAATGTGAACATATAGTCACAAAGTCTAAGCATATGGTCGTTAAATCATGAAAACAAAATCTAGAAAGTTGAACAAATAGTCGCGGAAGTCTAAGCATAAAGATATTGTCGAGCAGATAACCGCTGAAGTGTAAACATATAGGCTCGGATGTATGCTAATGTAGTCTCGGAAGTATGAGCGTATAGTTGCAGCAGTAAAATAATAGTCACGGAAATGAAAACATACAATCGTCGAAGTATGAACATATAGTCACAGAAGTATAAACATACATTTACGGAACATGAACATAAAGTCACGGAAGTACGAACACAAAGTCACGAAAGTACGAACATATAGTCGCGGAAGTATGAACATATATAGTCACGGAAGTATAAACATACAGTCACGGAAGATGAACATATAGTCACGGAAGTATAAACATACAGTCACGGAAGATGAACATATGGTCACGGAAGTACGAACTAATAGTCGCCGAAGTTTGAACATATCGTCAAGGAAGTATAAAAATACAGTCACGGAAGATGAACATATAGTCACGGAAATACGAACTAATAGTCGCGGAAGTATGAACATATAGTCACGGAAGTAAAACATACAGTCACGGAAGATGAACATATAGTCACGGAAGTATAAACTTACAGTCACGGAAGATGAACATATGGTCACGGAAGTACGAACTAATAGTCGCGGAAGTTTGAACGTATAGTCACGGAAGTATAAACGTACAGTCACGGAAGATGAACATATAGTCACGGAAGTACGAACTAATAGTCGCGGAAGTATGAACATATACTCACGGAAGTATAAACATACAGTCACGGAAGATGAACATATAGTCACGGAAGTACGAACTAATAGTCGCGGAAGTATGAACATATAGTCGCCGACATTAGAACATAGAGTCGCGGAAGTATATAGAAAAAAGAATGAATGAAAAAGCCAACAATAATGAATTTCAGCATTTCTTGCAAGCATAAATGTACTATAGCTTAAACACAAAACAGTTTTATTACAAATAAGGTTAACGATTTAAATTAAATTGCTTCTGAACGCGCAAATCTGTTACGATGATTGGTTTAAGGTTATCGTTGGTTTTGGTAGTTAGCTGATGACCAATTCGGCCGGGTGACATTTCGGTTGATCGCACCGTTGTGTCTAAAATTTTCCGATGAATGTTCTTGACTGGTTGTCCGATGCCGAGTGATTCGTCTTTCGTTCGTCACACTTCGTGAAATTGACGAGGCGTTCTGTCGTTCCAATGAAGTCCACTGATTTAGGTTTTGATCACGACTTGTTTCACCTATTACGTAATTTTTACCTGGTCTTGACGGATTGGAGCCATCTGATTGGTCGAAAGAGACTCTCGGCCTAGAAGAATCTGATTGGACCGGTCTTTTCCATCTGCCGCTGGGTGGTTGGCTGAAATTTAAATCATTTTCAAATCTTGATTCTCGAGGATCGTTAAAACTTACAGAAGGCCTGAAAGTGTTGTCATTAAATTGCTGTCGAACAGGAACACTTTGATTATCGAAGCTATAAGATCTCATATTTGAACTGGGATCAGCAGGTTTCGAATTGTCCGATTTTCCATTGAGCATGTGTGTTTGCGACGCCGCCAATCGGTTGCTAGGCGGGATCAGTCGTGGCATTGTGGGGTCGAAAAGAGGATCTGAAACGAGTCTCGAGGCGGCAACTGGTCTTCCTTGTATTTCTGTGACTGAACTGTCATTCTGCACGATGGAAATCTGAACGAAAACTTTTTCAAAAGAACAAGAATGGAAATAGTTTATGCTATTGGCGCAGAAAATTCCAGATTAAACAACCTTTTACAAAAAAAAAAACAAAAAAAATCGAAAAACAGTTAATGTTATTCTTTTCCTTACTAATTTTGTTATTCCGATCTTTGAAAATCGGGAGGAACTTTGTACTCGGGTGCACTTTAGTTTTTCTCTTTTTTTCTTTTGTTTTCCACGCAAAATCAGGTATCACAAATAATCATTGGACTGGGTTGAGTGATAAATATCAATTTAAAGCCCTTACAGTCGTGACTCGAACCACATTAAAAAAATTTCAAATGTCGGGAAACCGGTTTGAAATTTTCGATTTTTCGTCTTATTTCGAGCGAATAAGGCGAGCGAGCAGTCTCATTTTACTTGCTTAATAGATTAAAATAGCGGAATTTTAAAAGTAAAAACCTGGTTTTATTTGAGTAACTTTCGTTTACTTTGAGTATTTTGGCGCCTTTTTTGAATCATTTTTTTTTTCGTTTTTCTAACATTTTTTCTACCAAAAAATTGTTCTTAATTTTGCTCATTTTACTATGGCTATCGAATATACCTAATCCCCAGTTCTTGATTCAACTTTTAATACCCATTCCAAAAAAAACTACAATAATTCGAAAAAAGTTTGTTGTCTTTTTTAAGACTTTGGTCGGAACATTCTATGCTAGGTAATTTCTTTTTTTTAAAAAAACTTTTTTTAAAAAGTAGTCTAAAACATCGAAAACGTTGACTCAATTGACGGCCTGGTAATTTGACGGTCAGGTAGTTTCATTTTTTCAAAAACTTTTTTCTGCAGTTAGTTGGTCGCAAAGTAGTCTAAAACATTGCAAGCTTTGACTTAATTGAACACAGATATTTTTTGGAATGGGGTTTGGGGGAGGGGGTTGACCAGTATGCGTAGTCGAGCAGTGTGTGTTTTTATTATATATATACATACATCATTTACGCCAAAAGCATTTTGTAAGTAGCTAAATTTTGAGAAAAGTGGGTTGGTGTTCCGGAAATGAGCCAGAAAAAAATAATTCACGATGGTTCTGGAAATGGTTCTTTGTAAATCAGAGAGTTTCCAGTTTTAAAAAGTACCCGGAATCGAATCTCTTACCATGTAGTTCCAAATGTGGGCGCGGATTGGTGGATTGCACCTGTGTGCAAAATTGGCAAAACCAATCATTGCACTTGAGTTGACTTTGTTGCAAATTGAAACACCTAGCCTTCTCACATGCAAATTATGCGGCCGTTATTTTTTTAATTTACTGAATTTTGCCACCGAAGATACTTTTAGAAAATCTTCAGAGTTCATCAACCAAAAAGATATTCTTAAGTTATAAGCTGTCCTCCGCACGCCTTTTTTATAGCCGGAGTTAAACCACTGGTAAAATGTTATGTTCGACGAGATTGCTGATATTGTCTAAAAAGCTTCGAAAATAAATTTGAAAAAACTTTTCGGCTATTTTTTTCACAATAGATTTCAAGCACGGAACTCTTAAGAATTCTGACTCGCTTTTTCAAAAAATAAACCCTTTTCACTCTTTTGCCACAAATTGCGTTATAATAGCTTGCAAAAAAAAACATCCGTTTTGGTCAGCAAAGAACGAAGGTAAATAAATAGGGCAAAATTATTTCAAAGAAATTTTTTCAGGGCCAAACAAACTGAATCTTTTCAAACTCTTGTGTAACGCCCAAAAATATGCCTTGTTCCTTGTTGTATATACTTGTCCGACTTCAAACTCCTCCGAGAAAGCTAATATTTGATGAAAATCGCCGAATTGGTTATATAGGTCGTCATTTCCTCTCAACCCTAACCATACTCAAAATGTATAATTTGGTGCCTTTATGATAATGTCAAGGACAATTATCTAGAAATATGGAATGGTAAAATGATACAACAGAATAGACACAATGGGAATGACTTGTAACCATGCATGAAGAAATGACAAAAAAAACTATCCGAATTGTTTATGATTCAAAAACGTGATTTTTGTTTAACTTTGCAGAGGCGAAGTGGAACTTTGCACCACTTGCGATACAACACAAATATAGCATGGCAAATCAGCCGACAAAGTTTCTACAAAAACAACTCATTCGAAAAGAATAATCACAGTGTCCAAACAACTCATTCGAAAAGAATAATCACAGTGTCCAAACAACTACAGTCAAGGGACAAGCAAGTGAACAAAATCTTTTCTTCACATTTTGTGGTTTCTTCTGCATTTTTATAAGATATAGGTTACAGGGTTCAAATTTTGACGCGATAGTTGAAATTATTTTTAAAAAGCTAGCGGGATTAACTTTTGAGAAAGTTTTTATTTGAAGGCATAAACCTGCCAGTATATCATAAAAAGCTCCGGAGGTGTTTTTGTGTGGTAGTACTTTTGCAAACAACACAAGGAAAATGAAATTATGGGTTCAAAGCGTTCTTTGGAAATCTGATGAGCTTGACTTTTTCTGTCTGCCGCTGAAAAACGACAGACAAAAAATTGAAATCGAAGAGTTACTTCGTCCGGCTTCAAAAAATAGTCTTTTTTGACAATAGAGACAATAAAATTTCTTGGGCGCTCATACTAGAAAGTTGAACAAATCTTAGCAACCACATAACTGCTTATAAGAAAAAATTCGCTATTCGCAATTTTCAGATTATCGCGACTAATTTTCAGAAAATCGCGAACACTGTCCAGACTATCGCGGTCAATTTTCAGACTATCATGTCTGATTTCCACACTATCAGGATTAGTAACTATCGCGACTATTTTTCAAACTCTGGTGATCATTTTTTATACTATATTGCGACTACTTTCAAGAGTATCGCGGCATTATTTCAGACTATCGCAACTAAATTCCAAACTATCGTTAACGAAACTCGAGATTTCCGGACATCATCCATAACTTTAAAATACCACTATGAATTTTTAGTCTGTGAATTAAAATTGGCAAAATTTTGAAAGTCTGGAAATTAGTATGGACCTGGCCGCGGGAAGTTTTCCTTAAATGTTTTTTTTTCTTTTTTAACTAGAAACGTTTCAAGGAGCTATCTCAGAAGTCTAATAAGCTCACATTTAAATTTCTGTGTCTATTTTTTGTAATTTTACGCGGAATCCACCTAACTTTTGTAAGTGGAATCCATTTACATTTTGAAACATGTTTAAAAATTTGTCTCTGGATTCTAGTGACCTACAAACACCAAATGGTGCACCTATCCAGTGCACAGTTTGGCTTCGTAATGAAATTCTTACCCCATTAGCATTGTTCACATGAAGTACAGTCGAGCTGATTTTCCGCTGGTCAGTTCCATTTGCCGCTCTTTTTTGTTTCGCGCGCTCCAGCGCTGCCTCTAGACCAGAATCCGTTGTTTCTAAATCCAGATCTCGGTGACCTCTCGGACCCGATCTGAAGTTATTCACGGGACCGAACGATCCTCGTCTATCTCGCAAATCATCGTTAAATTCTTCGTGTTTATTGTCCTGCCGAATTTGTAAACTGGTCGTTGAGTTAAACTTTGGTCGTGTGCGATTTCTCGGCTCTTGGTTCGGCGCTTCGGTGTAAGTTGTCGTTGAGACTCGACTGTTTGCCGAAGTTCTCATCGCGAGTTCAGTAGTGCTTGTCGAATACTCGCGACCTCGAGTTGGTCCAATGGGGACGTTAATTTCAGTACGAGATCCACGAAGTCTTAAATCATTCACACTTTGAGTGTTCAGTCTGGTTCTGGACCCACTGCGGTCGTCGCCTCTTGCACCGTGCATTAAAGAAGGGATGCTTAAATTACTAGAACTGTCACACATGCTGGCCAAATTGTTGCTGGACAGTCTGGTCCATGTTTTGGCCTTGACCTCAATCGGTTGTCCGATATTTGAACGTTCGTCCCCATTTGCACGACTTGACTTGCGACTCGGCAGCGTTTGAGATTCGGCGTAACTTCCAATCGGTCCGAACTGAGATCCGGGAGTCGTGCGCCGGTTGTATTTTCTGGGCGCGTCGAAGTTTCCGTCAACGCCACTGGTCGTAACATCATTTACGACTCGTGGAGCCGAACTGGGACGAAGACGTGGGTTAACGGCCGAAGTCGGGCCCGAGTAGTTTGAATTTCGAGTCGAATTTACAGATAAGTTGTCGGGTGAGATCACATCATTACGTCGACTATTGCTATCGATTACATAATTTTGCCGAGTCGCACGGGAATATGGTGATGAATTTATGGCTGGGTTGGTGCTGAAACTCTGCGATCGTTGCGGAAAACTATTGTCTCGACTGCGTTCGGCTGGATTTAAAGAAAACCCCGAATTCAGCTCCCCCGATTTCTTCCGCGACAGTAGAAACACGTAACTCGACGACATAGTTTATTTCAACATTGGGAACATTTCACAGAATTTGAGCAGAAAAACAGTTGCGCTTTGGTTTCAAACGGCGTTTTCCGCTGAGAAACACTGTTGATAAAAGGCCGAGTTGGTTATTTCCAAGTCAAAATGACCAATTTCATGGACCATGTTTTCCTTTAGAACAAGAAACTTAGCTGAAGTTATATATATATAGACATGTTTCGTAGTTCAGGGGCAGAAAAATCGACAGTTTTTGGTCGTTAACTTTATTAGAAATATCTCCAAGCATACAATCCAATATTTGAGAGCATTGAAAGCGATTTTAACTTATGGTCTTATGATTGAATTGTCGCCTAAATGGTAAAATTTATCTTTCTTTAAAGCTAAATATGTTCTCAGTTCTGCCGGTATTTGAGGCTTGTCGCCTTTTCCTTGCCATATTTTATCTCAGAAACGCAACGGGTACTTTCAGCTATTTTCAATGCTGATTTCCATAACCCAGTTATAAATTTAACTCGTTATATTGGAATTCTAAATTAAGTTAGGGCTTCAAATGTATATTGTAACCTACCTAATCCTGGTTTTGACAGAGTAAACAGTTCAAATTGAAACGAACACTTACTTTTCGTTTCCCGTAACACTTTCAGTATTTTCCTGAACTTCTAAGGATTTTACAAAGAAGAGAAACCTTCCAGTGAAGTTCTTTCAACAATCTACTTCTGAAAATTTTCGTCAAACCTCATTAAAAACACTCTCCTTATAAACTTACTTTTATTTATACTTTTTCACTTTTTCCTCAGTTATCGCTGCATCATGATTTTGATCATTTCATCGTGACTATGGCACTCTATGGCTAAGATTAACTATCCGTCAATCACGACAAGAATATACAATAATATGTCCCTATTTCCTTCTGCAAAATGGATAACTTTGGATCTGAGGAGTAGACTGATTTCCGATGAAAAAAGACTGCACAAAAGTCTTGGTTTTAATATGAATTTTTTGCCACATAATTTTCGAACCAATTGGGTTAAGCAAGCTATAAGAATCATCGAAAAATTGCCACGTTAGAATCGTTTTTTTCCACGTAAACGCCATTCAAAACCTAGTTATAAAAATTCTTTTCCCAGAAAATCGAAATTTCGATCTTCTTTTCAATCAGTCGTCTCAGTCTACGTATTCTACCTTTAAACTAAATGGGTAAATCAAGTATGAAGTTGTTTATTGTTTCCTCAATTACTATACCCGAAGGGTTTGATATGCGCACAGTTTCGGGACTGAATTCTCAATAAGTATACTTTTAGTCAGAAAACAGCTTGGTTCAGTTTTGACTTCAAGCTAACTTCTACCTGAAAACGAACATGCTCTAAAAAGTAAAGTCATAAAATTCAATTTCTAATATTACTCGCAATAGGACTCTTCGTTCAGGGCAAAACGTTGAATGTTGCAAGTGCCTTCTAGCGTGTTTAAAAAATTTCGAACCCTCTAAAGCCCCCCCCCCCCACCCCCCCAACACGCTATGCATGCAAATTGATGAGTTTGACGCCGGGTAACCTGCATGTTAACAAGATTAACAAGATTAACAAGACCCAATTACTTGCCTCAAACACATTTGGAAGGTTTTGTGAGCCGGATTAAATCGCCGCATACGTATTTAGCTTGAAATAAATTGCGCGTTAATTGTCCGCGATACATTTCGCGCGAAAAATTCGATTCTAAACTGACTATTCGAAAAACCAAAAATTGTTCGAAGCCAGAAATGACCCCGCAATAGAATATTCCGTCACTTTCCAGAAAATTCGCAGCAGCAAAACATTAACAAAAATTTTAAGAATCTTGGAGGTAAACTCATTTATTCATTGTAGCAAGAACTAGCTGGGTTCTCATAATTTTGCAGCGCACAATATCCAAAGTAGATTAACCTTTTGAACCAAAAAGGTTGAACTTTTCGAAAACATGAAAAACGTATTAAAAGAGCGGGTTGATTTCATTTTAATCGAACAGATCAAAGCGCTTTTTCACAATTTTTTGTAAAAATTAGCAAGATTGTAAAATGACAGCCTGTTGAAACTTTTTTGCGCAAGTTAACACAAATTTGCATTGGAATAAATCCGCATCGGAAACCAATGGATTACAATTGGTTATATTCTCATTGCATAGCCAGTCTCTACATAACTCTAAGAAAATCGATTATAATCGAATTAAGATGGATTAAAACGCTGCTATTTTTAAAGCAATAAATCCATTTTAAATAGATTATTATTTAAACTAGCTGTGGAAGTTGCATTTTCTGATCAAACCGTAGATAGGTTATAAAAATTATTATACTTAATTTATTTGAAAGTAAATAATTTTAATGGTTTAGAATTGATTGCTGATCAGGTATGAATATATTGGGCGAAGTTTTTATTAACCGAAAATGAAAAAAAAAGTAATTCATCCGAAATCTAAAGTTTCAGCTGCAGATCTTTTTGATTTCGCAGAACTTGATTTTTCTGCACGTATATTGAGACATCAGCAACTGGCACAATTTATACAGCAAGAGTTTTTTTGCCGAAATAATATTAAATTCATGTTTCACGACACGTTTTTTATTTTGCGTATAATTGTTTTTGCCTAATGAAGCCGCTTATAATTGAGCCACGAGGCCTGCGTTCAGTAATCCGTGGAAATTTCCGAGAAGCAGAACAAACAATAGTGCAAACATCCGAAAAAAAAAATACTAATGAGTTTGATGAGTTCCAAAAAAGTTTTAAATGAGTTTTAATGAGTTCCAAAAAAGTTTGAGGTTGTTTTGGCAAATATTAGAGCTCCGAAAGATTTCACACAGAAATTTTTTAATCTCTTGAACTCCAAACTTGCTCAGTAATTAATCAGTAATATAACGTACGACTATCAAAAAGACATTTTATTTCGCTTAACGGTATTTAATTAAGACACAGACGTGAAGCGGAGCTTAGTTACACCTCTGATAAGCACCATAGCATATTAATTTAGGTAACAAAAAAATGCAAGTCATTAATGAGAAGGAAAAATTAAATTTCATTTCAAGGAAAATCACTTTAAATTTATAATAAATAAGCTAAATTCTAAGGGAGACGCTCGCTGAGCCAAAAACGTGCCCAATATTAAAAAAAAACTTAAAAGCAAATCTAAGTTAAAAAGAAACCCTACACAGATACGAAAAGAACCTTCGCACCGCACGAATTATCGAACCAGTATAGCGTTGCAAGCTGGCAGTCAAAACTTTTTTTCATAATCAGTCAATTATCTATTTGGTTCATTTTTTCAACATTTTGTTTCGTTTAGGTCCACGTTTTACATTACTAGCAGAGTCTGCACATAGCTAGCCAATTTCTCTTCATTGTAGAACATCCGTAAATCTAGGGTAAGAAATCATGGTCTGAGCCAAGACTCCTCCACTTGGTCCTTGTGCCTCCGATGCACACACTGGAAGCACGGAGCACGGCAAAAGACAGCCGGCACTTCTCCCAGCTCATAGTTTTACTGTATGGTTTCTCCCACTTGGTAGGTAATGCTTCTCCTATTCTCCGAAGGAAACTTGCGAATTCTGGAGCAAGCATCCCATCAACAGACACGACAAGAGGAGTGAAAGACATAGGTCTTTCCTGACACGCGTCTGAATATTTTGTCTTTTTCTCAACCTCTGGGGAGTGCAAAACACTCTTGGGGCTTTTGTTCTGATAGGAGATGACGTCGGTGTCAGAGACACGAATATCAAAAGACGCTCCTCCCTGTCTAACATAAACTCCACGACAAAACAAATCTGCAATTAATGCGGGTGTCTCATCTTGCTGGTTGTATTCTCTAATAACAGGCTCTCTCTGTACATCCTTCCACACTAAAGAAGCTAAGTCGCCTACAGAATCCCTAATCTCATTGTGCCGTAAAGTTAAGGGAGCACCTTTTTTGCACGCTAACGCATGCCGTAGGGTGAATGGTGACTGGCAACCATCACAAAAAGTTGGCGAAGCGATCAGTTTTTGTTGTACCGGACACTCAATGCATCCCGAACCTCCACTTCCGAAAGATCAAAGTTTTCTGCAGCAATCGGAAAAGCTGGCAGTCAAAAGATTAAACAAAAGAAAAAATTTAAAAATTAAAAAAAAATCACAAAGACAGATTTTCCTTATTTTATCTTGAAAAACGTTCAATTTTAGAAAAACACGTCCAGCAATTCAATTGCCACCGTTAGATGAAAATACTTTAACAGAGCGGCAACTAAGGCGACGTAAACTTCCTTTGTGTCGAAAGCAAAACTATTCTAATGGAAAAATTGAGCAAAAAAATTAATGAACTTCTTTTTGAAACTAGATTTTTTCACTTTTTCCATGCCATTTCCCCGGTCGTATTTGGAGAGTGCAACTCATCTAATTTTTAGCAGATGAATTTCAATTTATCTCGAAAAAGCATAGATACTTGCAGCCCGCCATATCGGAAACACGATGAAAGCAAAACAATTGAGGAAACTCAACATTTTTAAATTAAAAACATGTTCTAATAGCAAGCGTACTTGTAAAACTGCGTCGCCCTGTGAATTAAAAAACACCAAGCGAATAAAAAACGTTACAGGAAACAGCAGAACAATGGTTTAAGAAAAAAACGGCAAAAAATAAAATAAGAGTTGATAAATCTAGAACCCTTTACAAAAATTCAATAAGATGAGTTATCAGAGCCAGCAGACTTTTGGAAAAGAGTCAAAGAAAGCAAAAATTAGAAAATAATGACCGCTTTTAAAAAATTAATGGCTAATTTTTATGATCAATTATGAATGCTCACAAGAGCATCCGCTTTGAAACTAACCGAAAATTGTTAGTTATTCGTAATTTCCATTGCTTTTGGAAGGCAATAAACGACTCTGATCAATTTATCTCTTTTCAGTTTCAAAATTTGGAAATCTTCTAACAAAATTTTCAAAACTTGAACAATCCATGACAGCTGAAAAGGCATCTGAAGTCATGAGTATGTGAGACTTGACTTTTTGGAACTTTCGCATAAATGGAAACAAAAACAAGATAGCCAGCCGGACAATAACTAAAATTAGACACAATCCTCAAATTAGTTAAAAATTCAGTAACCTCTGAGATTCGCACCTGCGACCTAGAGATTAAGAGACTCACACACTAATCACTCAGCCACGTAAGCTTAATAGATACCAAACAATCTCCACAAATTATGTGGATAACAGATTCTATGCAATTTGCAATGCTACATTGAAACTTTCAAGTAAGTGAACACTTTTATTTGCGAGTTAGGTTAGAAAAAATGTTGGTAATAACACACTAAGTTGATCGCAGGTTTAACACAGAGATGAAGGTGCAATTTGCATACACAAGCAAAAATATGACCAATAATGCTACTGGGAAAAACTGAATGAGTAAACTTTGAGTCTACAAAATTACCTAAGTGACGCACACCAGTTATGAGGCATTAGCAGTAAAAAAAAACATTTATCAACTAACATGCCTCAATTTATAAAGCGGACGCATTTAAATTGGTCTGCGAAAAAGTTCATTAGAAAAGTACGACCCTGCCCATGTTCGAACCCTCTTATTTTGTCGCGGGTCTCCTTCCCTACCTCTACGCTACAGATCCATGATACCTTGAAGCTAAAATGCTATTTATAATACAATAGTCTGTGTTAACATCCTTAGCATTGGCTGTACTTAATAGTTGGTTCTTGATCAAAATGAACACTTTCAAAAGGAACACATTTTTTCGCAACAATATTTGCGTCGCAACAGTATTTGCGACTATGTTGAAAAAAAAAGAGAGTTCATACTAAAACACAAGTTTTGCTTGTGTAAACACTAGCCATAAATGAAGTAGACTAGAGATGCTCGGAAGTTTCTAAAGCTACCGAGCGTGATTATAGCAAAATGCCACCAAATGAGCACTTTTATTTGCAATTAGATTGGGAAAAAAAGGTTAAAATCAGCAATTACAGCCGGCGAATGGCAAAGCCATTTCCATGCTCGTGTTCTTGCTTCTATCTTAGTATAAAACGAAATAACAAAGTACCTTAAATTCAATTTACAACTATTTACATTTACTGCAATATACATATCTATAACTTCAGTACATTAAATAATTTTCAGTTCCTATTCAACTAGATTTGAGTTAAACCAAAATATAACTTTTTTTAACAAAAAAAAAGAATTAAATCTGACAGCGCAATTTTCGCAACTCGCGTTTCTAACTCCATTAATAACATTTGCAAGAATTTGCAAATAATTCTGTCTTAGATAAAGCATTGCACAAAAATACAAGAGTTTCATTTCTTTGGAAAGTTTACGTTGGTTCGAAACCAAGCTTTCTATGTATTATTTAGTCACACTTCGTTTTGTTATATATCGGACACTTCTATTTCTTTGAGACTCTTCGTGACGAAGGTTCTGTAGTCGACCATGTGTGTGACGTAATGGGCGACCAGTTGGTTGAACAGCTTATCCCACGTGCCATCTAGGAGTCTCTGTTTGTGTTCGATCGATAGCGCCTCCCGCATCGCACCTGTCACTAGTTTTGAGGTCACACTTCTAGCGCACACTTGCTCCTAAAACAAAATTACACTTTCAATTCCTAAATGGATACAGCCAAACTGAGATCTAATCAACCATGTTTATACTTTCATTGTATTAATATATGATGATATCATAAATAGACACAGAACTTCGCAAACACTAGCTAGAACACGACAAAAAGCAGCTTTATACAGTGCAAAAGTACTAATAAACCTCGAATTAGCAAAAACTCGGCTACGTCTGCGATTCCAACCTGCGACCTTGAGATTAAGAGTCACACACACTAACCACACAGCCAGGGAAGCTTAATAATAGACAGAAGATCAAACACTAGCCACAAATAAAGCAGAGAAGAGATGCTTTGCGATTTCGAATGCTACCGTGAAATTTCCAAATAAGTTGACAATTTTAATGAACAGTTTTATTTGCGAGTTAGGTTAGACAAAAAAGAGTAGGTTCGTAATAATAAAATAAGCTGACGCCAGAGTAAATAAGAGGGGTAACTCAACTATTGGGCTCAAACACACCTTTTGTTTCTAATTTCAAAAATAGTTTTACACGCCAGAACACCGAGCAACATCACTAAGCGTTCCTGACTAATCATTCATTATACCTGTACCAAAATTACACATACTACAATGACAACTCACATTCTCAATCATGAGTTTCTTGTCTTGGGGGACAAACTGGAGTGGATTAGTGAAGCCCCCTCTGGTGCTGCCCACTCCCCCTCCCCCAGCCCCCGCCCCCATCCGCTTCAAGTCACAGTCAGATGATGTGAGTGGATTATTGCTGCTGTTATTTCGCTTGCTGCTCCTGAAAAAAAATCTATTTGTAACTTGTGTTGCGTGGGCATTTCGTTCCATTTGTATCACATGCATTTCCAGTTAGTAGCGGGGCCTTATGCCTATCAATTATTATAATACACCAATGCAATTTTCCTAAAACTTTACAAGAGCAACCAATTAGTCGATCATCGAAGTTTCAAGAAAAATATTGCACTGCATCGATTAAATCTGAAACGGGGCACACGCTGAAACAATTTTCAGTCAAATTGCGGGCGTCAGGGCAACATATTTCATACCAAAATCTCCAATACCAAAATATCCAATGTATCGCAATTTTATATCCCTCTAACCTGCTGATATCTGCCGATGTGACTCTGGGAGTAGCGGAAGAGGTTGCCGAGGAGGCTGCCGAATGACTGCCCCCGTGACCTCCTCCCGTGGTGTGCGACTGCTGGTGACAGAGGGGGGAGACTGACAGAGTCGAATTGAGAACTGTCAGCACATCTCCAAACAACTTCTCCGCCTCCACTAGCTGCTCCTGAGTGACCTTGAAATAAAAACAGATAAACGATAGATTCAGAATCGACTATCAAAACATTCCAAAAAAATTTTTTCGCAAAAACCATCTCACACTCTTTGCAACGTAAGGTAACCATTATAAGGTTTAAGGAGACCTCAAAAATTGAAATTGATGACACTTAAATAAGATCCGGAAAGTTGAAAAAAGGTGCCTTGTTTCTACCTGGGTCCAAGCAACTTACTGGAGAATCATTGATCCTGCGAATGTTGAACTGACTCAATCTGTGCAATGCATAGTACTTCCACAACTGCATGTTGTTCACCATCGGATTTCCACTGCTTTTGATCACCAGGTGTTCGAGTTTCCTCAATTGAGCCAACGCATTCAGTTGATGCATAAATCTTATATTCGTCTCGTCGAAAATCAAAGTATTCGCATTTGGAAAGCGCGCTCTTATTTTCGCAAAGTGTGGCGATATATGATCGAAGTCTATAAACTTGAAAGATATATTTGTCACGTGACTAGCCGCCTGGACGCCCCAGTTTTTGTCGAGGGCCGGGATGGCACCGGATCCATACAGGTTAAGGACTTCGCCGTCTAAGTCTGCGAGATGGCAGTTGCTGATGTCGCATTCGCCCGAGGCAGAGGGAAGGTTTGCAGAGAGAGATACTGCGTTCACTGAATGTCTGAAAACACTTGAGAAACTCATCCGAACACTTTCCCTTGATTCTGTTGGTTCAATAAAAAATGATTGAGTTTTGCTCGTTTTATTATTTTTTTTCAGCATGGAAACTTACTATTAATTGAAATTCTCGTACAATGAGTGGAAATTTCGACGCAAGCCCTTTGTTCTTGCGCCGATCTAATTTCCATTCAAAAACGTAGCATGACTATTACTTAACATGGAGCGGGGAATTTATCAAAAACTTTGTCGACCTTTTTTAGGCGGACCTAACTGATTACCAAAATAATATTCCGGTTTCGCAAAAATTTTCGCATTAATATGCCTGTCCACCACGATTCTAATTTGACTGTTACCTGTTACTGAATGCCCTATGCTGCTCTCCACTTGCGTACCCTGTTGTCGAAGAATCCCCACTGAGCAGACGATCACTCATCCCCCCTCCCCCTCCCCCACCACCACTGCTGTCTATATTGGAAGAGACACCCCCCGATCGGGATCTGGCAGACTCTGCTCTCGAGGTGTTGGTGCCACCGCCACCTGGGAGGGTTCCAATTGAACCGCCAGTCGAATTTGAATTCACATCCAGTGCAGGTAGTTTATTACTCCCACCACCATTGCCTAACAAAAAAAAGTCCAGACTTTAAACAAACAATCAACACATCGTTGACAAACGGATTGATTAACTCATGAAAATAAACAATCTTCATTAACAATTCCAACATCTGAAATCAATAAGTTGAGTTACATACGTTACGGAACAAAATCAAATATTTTCAAGAACTTTATTCATTACCACAAGGAAAATTTTCCAAAGAATTTTCAAAAATCGGTTGGAAATTAGAGCGGCTTCATATATCCTTGAATCCTGTGATATGTTAAGTATAATGAAAAGAACTGATAACGCCGGTGTCGAATGACAAGAAAGAGTTAGACGGAATCAAAATCCTGTTGTTTTTCTACCTCGTGTCGATCCCCGATTGCTGTTGATGCCCCTGGACGCGGACGACGGTTTGTTTGCACTTGACGTGGTCGACAACTCCTGGTGTTGTCGCATGAGCTCGTCCCATTGTTTAGCCGCATTCGCGATCGCCGCTCGTTTTTTCTCCTGTAAATAAAAATTAAAGAATGTTTTGAACTGAATCATCTTTAGAGAACAAAGTAAATTATTGACTGTTTGAAATTTCAAGATAAAGGTCAAAGAATTTTAAATATTTATCAGATATATTCTTTTATTTTGCGGCGTAAGATAGTTTTTAAGAAACCATCACAAGAAAAGGAGAAAACAAAGAGTAAGCTTCAAATATAAATAAATCTACAACTTGAACTTTATTCTTCTGAATTAATCATTAAAAAAACAATTAAAACCAATACACGTGGTTCACTTGAATAGCCTGCGACATATAGTTCATACTTAGAAAGAAAGCTGCATTTCTTAAACAAATGCGGAAAAAAAACTAGGTCTAATAAGGACAAAAATGCAGAACACAAAAACTCTTCGTACTTCAAACTCTGATCCAGGAGTCAGTTGCCTTAACCATTCAACCATGGCGGGCTCTTGGGCTGATCTAATTTCACGCATACTATATTTTATATATCAGGCAGCAAAAAGAAGCTTTATTAGAGCGGATATAGCTACAGAATGCGGATCATCTCTATGACTTATCACTAAAATGTGCAACTTTGTTTGAGCGAAAATTGGACTGATCTAGAAACACTTCACTTACAAGATCCCTGGAGTAATAACGTAAAAAGGACGCCACAAAACTACAGCAAAAATTTCAAAACAATTCCAAGGCTAGGCTCCATTTTGAAAGTGAGAATGGTTATAACACTTTGATATCCATGTGTTACAAATGAAATTATTCGATGCAGTTTTAAGATTCTACAGCCAAACGACGTCAATGAAGCCCTTTCGTGCACCCTTTCGTGAAATCGACCATCACTTTAACTCTTTTTGATGTCAATGGTACATCCTTTCAGTCCCTTCAGAAGAGTATGAATATCAGAAATGAGTCATGGACATTATATTGCTTTCAAATATTTCATAGACTGAATCGCTTCGCAAAAAGTTTATGTTTTCCTAAGCAAGGTTAAAGCTATGAAACTTCAAATTGTTTCGTAGACCGATTAGGTTTGCAAAAATTTTAATCTTCTCTAAGCATGCTTTTAAAGCTATGACATTTTGTATTATTTCAAGTTATTTCATGGACCGAATCGCTTCGCAAAAAGTTCATGTTTTCCTAAGCAAGGTTCAAAGCTATGACATTTTGTATTATTACAAACTATTTCATAGATTGAAACGGTCCGCCAAAAGTTTAAGTTTTTCTAAACAAGCTTTTAAAGCTATGAAACATTGAAATATTTCAGGTTATTTCTTGGATCGAATCGGTTTGCGAAAATTTTCATTTTTTGTAAGCGAGCTTTTAAAGCTACTAAACTTTGAATTATTTCAAGATATTTCATAGACTGAATCGATTTGTGAGATGTTGGGTTTTCTAAGCGAGCTTTTTTAAGCTATGAAATTTCGAAGTATTACAGGTTTTTTGATAGACTGAATCGGTTCGCGAAAAGCTCAAGTTTTTTGAACCACCCAAGTCAAATTATGAAGTTCTGAAAACTTTCAAGTTTTTTATAGATTGAAACGGTTCGCGAAAAGTTGAAGTTTTTCTAAGCAAGCTTGTAAAGCTAGGAAACTTTGAAATACTTCAAGTTATTTCTTGGACCGAATCGGTTTGCGAAAAGTTTAAGTTTTTCTAAGCAAGCTTTTCTGGCAATGAAACGCTGAAAGTTTTCCATTTGTTTCATAGACTGAATCGGTACGCAAAATTTTCTTTCTTAGCATGGAGTTTGCTGTTTCATGTGATTCGTTCCAGACTGAACGTTTGACAGTCCCAGACAGAAATGAAATAAAATTTAGGACAGGTACTTATGGGGACTAAAATTTAGGACAGGTAAAATGAGGCAGGTACTGTCTAGCCTTGAAGTTGGATCGAGTTTATCTTCTTCTGATGGTTGCTCTGAATGCTTCTCAAACGTTGCGCTCTATAGCCTTTAAAACATTGTCTCCTGATAATTCCTGAGCATTGTGTTCAGGTAAACATTGCGTCCATAGCGCATTCCGACTTTCATTTAATATATAAGACAAAATTTGGAGGTCAGAATTATTTCAGAAATTTGATACGTTGTCCGATAAATTTGTTAAAAGCTATGATTCGTTCACACTCACAACAGAAACATTAGCCATGTGGGATCCATTGAGCCTCGAGGCAGGCAGCTGGCCGAGACATACACAGTTGGGCAGGCCATTGTGGCCTGCGGGTCCTGCCGCTCCGGTTGCATTGAAGTAGTAGGAGGGAGTGGACACTGAGGCCATAGAGTGGCCACTGTTTTTAGGGAAGAAGAGGGTCAACCAAAACAACCAACTTAAGTAGACTTGAAAAAATGAAGAAAAAAAAGACAACACAAGCTCTGCGAAACTCCTGCTTGTTATATAAAACCGTCGCTCCCAATATTTCTGTTTTACTTTTACCATCCGAAAATTTCTCCTAACGAAAAGAATATTCAATTCAATGCTCCTTAGTACAATTCATGAATTTGTCTAGCCAAATTATTTCTTTCGGGCTATTTTTTCTGTAACAAATAACTCGAGCTATACATATATTGTATGGAGGAGTATACACAATCTGGTTGATTTCATGTCCTCTTCCCTGTATCTACTATGGTGTGCTGGGTGGACCATAGGTATGGCTCCTCCTAGACCCCGTTTGTGGATGGGCGCCACGGGGTAGTGAGTCGCAGAAGCTGTATTGAAGGGCGCATAATTGTAGCCTGATGGGAGCAGGGGAGGCGTGAAAGCAATTTGAGACCGAAACCAATTTAACGATTATTTGAGATTCCTTCAAATATTCGTATGGAAAAGTTCATCTCGCTTGATAGCGACAAATGTCAATTTTATTAAATAAAAAAACAAGTTGAACTTTTATAAAAAAAGGTTATCTGCAAATTTTTGCTGGCTATAATTATCTTAAATTTTTATTGGGCTACGAAATAGGCTCATGAGGACGTATTTTTGTCAGCAATTGAAACCGTAGTTTAAGCTTAATTTTAGATTGACTACAAAAAAAAACCGTTAAATTTTGAGAATAAAAAATTTTTAACAATTAGCGGCCAATACGGTAGCAACATAAGTCGCGGATCTAAGCCCGAAAAAAGTCAATTAAAATAAGTCAAAATAAGTTAAGATTCGAAAATCAAGTAGTTAAAACAAGGTTTCGCTGAGAAAATGAAATAATTATCTTTAACCAGACTAAACGGCGTCACTACATTAGCTTAATCACATTTGCTTATCAAGTTTTTTAAAAGTCCCTTGTTTTAATATTTCTGGTATAAATTCGGTCTGGTAAAAGTTCGTTCCATGTGTTCGCTATGTATCAATGACATTACGAATTCTACTGGGACAACTTGCAACAGAAGAAAACTTGCAAAAATCGATAACTCGCAAAACTGAAAGAGCTCGCAGTTTAAACACAAGACTTCTCGTATATCAGGGCAAAGCTCTTGATTATTACGACCTTATTTTGAAACCCATTTAAAAATGTTGGCTATGAAACTAAGAAATTACTTAAAAATTGAAGAAGAAAAATTAGTAAGGTATGTTGTAGCGTCTCGTATCCAAATGATAAGACGAATTGACACGCTTCACTTTAATTTGGAACGCATAAATCCACCGCTTACGCGTGTTATAAAAACGCAAAAAAAATCGCGCGTTAATTATCCTAAGTAGGCCCAATTAGCGCTTTTCAAACCCCCATAACTTTACATTGAATGATCACAGGTGAAATAACTTTTTGAAATTCAACTGCAGAAGTCATTATCTTTCAGATGCTATTAAAAAGCTTAATTAAAAAATCAAAATAGACAGAATAACAAGACTGCTCGTATCAGGGCAAAACCCTAAATGTTCTCACTGCTTTTTATGCCTATGAAGTAGTGTTCACGTTCAAAAAACGAAAATCGAAAAAAAAAAATGAAAATTCAAAAAAAATCCCGAGTTTTTTTTGAAAGTTATATTTATATTTTGCAGAGAATTATAATTTCGCACTTAGCAAATGGTTAAATAGACCAAAGACCATTCCTCAATTCAATTTGGAATGATTTCTGAGACGGATTAAATGTCCGCTTACGCGTTAATAGCACGAAAAATGTCGTGCGTTAATTGTTTCAAATTGGCAATCTTGAAACCACCATACATTTAGGAAACATGATCACAAGTGAAATATCTTGTTTAGATTTGAACTCAAAGCAACAATAACTTTCGAATGGAATTTAAAAAACTTTGTCCAAAATGGCTACTTAAAAATCGAAACTTGTCGGGAGAAAAAACCATCCCGAGCACAAACATTCCGTCATTTTCTTCTATATTAGTCGGAACAAAAACCAGTCCAAGCATAATAGTCCTCCTTAGTCGGAACAATTAATTAACACAGAGACAAGGCTGCGCTTCGCAAACACTAGCGAGAACACGACAAAAAGCAGCTCTATAAAGTGCAATAAGAATAAGACGAAATAAGCCTCAAATTAGAAAAAACTCGGCTGCGTCTCGGATTCGACCTAGATATTAAGTGACTCACACACTAACCCCTCAGCCACGTACGCTTAATGAGTACCAAACACTAGCCACGAATAAAGCAGAGTACATATGCTATGAAATTTCCAATGCTAGAGATCGTGATTTTAGCAAAATTGCAACGAAATAAGTGAACACTTTTATTTGCGGGTTAGGTTAGAAAAAAAGAAGGTTCGTATTAATGCACTAACGCTCGCTAGTCTAAATAGCGTCATTGGTTAACCAGCTACCGCTTTTTCCGCTGCTCTTACATTCAGCACGAATAGTATAATGCGCATGAACCAGCGTTGATGGCCGCTAATCTAAATTGTTTTGCTAGATAATTGAAGATATATGCGAAAATGGTTTTTAATTGCAAGTTTTCTTTTGTTGCAAGTTGTCGTATTACGGTACGAATAGCCATAAGTTTTGAAGAAAGTGACGGAATATTTGTGCTCGTGTCTTTTTTAGGTTTCAAATTGCGTGCATGCCTGAATAATGGCTGCTGGCCATTGGTTGCGAATTTTCCGACGTATTCGAGCGGTTCTTATTTTCACTCGCTGTAGGTTCTTGAGTTCTCGTTTCCACTACAGCCGTTCTTTCGGCCGGCGGTGAACTGTAAGACTTCTTAAGCAATGCTTTCGTCAAATGTCCACTTTTCTGCTCTTCGAACTTCTTTTTAGAATTCTTCGAGTTTGGATTTCTACAAGCAGTATTCTTTCTTTCTTTGTGAATTGTAGATGATATGTTCCAAGTTGAAGTTAGAGACCTTTCTAACGGGAAAGTCCTGGTAATGTTTCCGTGTATGTTTAAATAAGGCAGATACTCGTGTTTTAAACTATGCAAGGGTTCAAGTATGTTAGTTGGGTCCCTACCTTAAGTATAGATTGATCCTTAAAAAATATATCATTGAATATTTTGGAAAAATGTAAAACTATTTGATTGAGCTCGCCGATTTGTTAGAAAAACGGATTCTAGTCCAATTAAGTTAATATGCCAAGTAGATTGCAAGTTAAGACCAAGTTTTCACACCCCCCCCCCCCGTCCTACCCCTACAAAGTTTGCCATCATTCTTGTTTTTTTTTTCTGAAGAGACCCTACAACCATACTTGTACCTATGTGAGTAGCCAATGGATATCGACTGGTAAGTGTTTTGCCTGTATAATTTCGGAGGACGGTTTTGTTCAACTTGATTCTGACTGTCAATACTATTTTGGTTCTGGTTTGCAGCAGGAATTCTCACATCTACAGGTACAGGTGTTGTAGCGCGAGATACATTTTGACAGTTATGACCGCCAGAGAACCGGTCGGAATTCTGGTCAAAATCGCTGGCCTGTACTGGTGTCTTATGATTACAATAACACTGATGATTGTTTAGAACTGAGTGGGAATTCTGTTTTTGATAATCAGCAAACGAAAAGGACATTTCAGTTTCATCAAAGCCAACTGGAAACGTAATGAAAAGCGTGAACAAACGAGCCCAGCTGTAAACAATAATAAACGACAACATCGATAACAATAACTTACAGTTTTGGAAAACAAGTCAACCAAAGAAGACATGAAATTCATTTCACCAAAACCACAAACAAAAATATGAAAATTCTATTCCTCAACAATCTTATGACTCAAGAATAAATAAAAAACAACACACAGTCATGGTTTTAATTTTTATGGCCGTTTCAACAAAAGAACCATTTACAACAATTCATTTTATTCTAACTTTTCCATTATCTAAATTCAAAACGAAACGAAAGTAGCAGGTTGCTGTGCAAATAGCACATAATTTTTCAATGCCAGTAATCATCTTGAAAAAATTAACATAGCCAACAGACTGTTGGAAAAGAGTCAATGAACGCAACGAAACTAACATACTGACTTGTTTTTTTTTAATTTGAGAAATAATCTCAAATTACAAATTTGAAAGAAAAATAGATAACTCTAAAGCTATTGGAATTTCAATAACAATTTATGCTTGACACTTAATAATCAGCAATCTAATTGTAATTAGTACAAATTACAAAGCATAACTGACCTTCATGGCCTGTGAGCGGGCGAGTTCCTTCAACTTTTCCTCTTCTTTGCGAGACGCCATCAACGCACCTCTGCGCTCCTCGTCCTGAAACAAAGCACAGCTGTTTAAAACTCTTTCCATACCTGTGAAAGTGTTTGTTCATGCTGATGAGAATATTCCGACAAAAAAGAATTGGACAAACGCAGACGACCATTTAATTTTTCTAGAAAAAATCTCAAATATGAGTTCGAAAGAACACTTCAATTTCAATAGTACGCTAAAAAAAACTAGAGAACACAGACAGTTGGAAAAGAGTCAATGAATGCAAGTAACCAGAAAAAGCTACGGATTTATTTTAACTTTCGATTTTCTAGAAAAAAAATTGATGGCCTTAAGCTCTTTGAATTTCTGAAATAATTTATGATGGACATTTTTTTTGATAAAACACCTATTTTGATAAAACTGGATCAACAGGTAAAATTATTATTTCACTGGGAAACCTAATAATTAATTTTCATTTTCATTAGAAGTCGATCACGTTTTTCGTGACCTTTACACGTTCGGTGTTCGATAGTGGAGTTTGCCTACCTTTTAACAAAGGAAATGAACTGAATTAAAAAAAAATCAAAATCAAGCCGCGAAAAAGTAATTTTGAGCCTGACCAAATTTTAAAATTTTTCCTGAAAAAAAAGAAAAAAATCATAGCTACCTATATAGGAGTCTGAACTACGTTCATCGACTCTTAAAAATTGCTCGACCTTGTACTGAAGAATTCCCTTCAAAAGAGAACTCTCAAAGTGATATTAAAAAAGTCACGTGCCCTTGCCGACGATTTCGATGCACTCCTCAATTGCAGTACTTTTTTGCGCCACAGTTCTAGGGAAGTTTCTTGCCTCTCCAAATCAAACCCTCGCGACTGAGTTTCAACAATGTTTTCACTATCATTACGAGGAGTTGGCGATGGATTCTCTGTTTTGGATAACGACACACGGTATTGGAGGCCGGCGTTCGGAGCTTTGGGGTTCGTGTGAACGTAAAATGTCGGGCGAAAACTCTTGCGTAAACTATCTAGATCCATTTTTACTGAGACAATTTGGATATCTAATCCATTATTTCCGTGATTTAGATAAGGTTAAAACAAAGTTTCGGATACTGAAAACAAAACAATAAAACGATAGTTACCAAATATAGGCAACAAAAATTACCGAAAAATAGAAAGTTGTCTGGTATCAACTAGAAAGTAAACTGGTATCAATTAATTCTCAGTATCAACTACTTGTTTATTTTCAATGTAAGAACAAGAAAAAACTCAGTTCTAAATGTCATAAAAAATTGGTAAATCAAAACAAAGCCAGAGTAAGTTTCACCGGTAAAAATCTTAGCAGCACTTTTGCTTAAGCACAGTTGCTTATCGCATTAACTTGCTATCACAGCTGTGACGCGTCACTGATTGAAGAGGCTTTGTAGCAGTAATCTAGAGCCACTTCGATTTTCAAGGCGTCTTTGATTAAAACGAAATGGTAGTTCTACCTCAGATCACTTGTCAAAACAACATGAACACTTCAGTTTGCTCAGTAGCTCAAGTCCGATTTCCGCCAAAAACTCATTTGATAAACACCACTGGTTAAACTGAAGAAAACTTACAAGCAGCGCAAAGGTGCACTTCACTTACACAAGCAAATTGGTCTTTTCTGTTATACGACCCAAAAATATTCAATTTGTAAACTTGAATGTTCGATCATATAGCTTAAAATTAACTGATTGGTTGAAATTAATTCCAGCAAAACTAGAACTGAATTTGAATGACAATAGAAACTCGATTAATAATATGGTAATTTTGGAACGTATAACAGAAAAGTTCCAAATAAAAAAACAACGAACCGTTATAGTGGTGAGGGGAGGAGTAAACACCTGTCATTCTTTGCAAAAAAGAATACTGCTTAAATGCTTATGTTAACCAAACTAAACTCAACAGTCGACAATTCGTAATAAGGCATTGGCAAGTATAATACGCTTGCTCCGCTGCGCTTACCTGCGGCACGAGAGAATACTGCGCGTGAATCAGTGTTCGGCGCTTAATCTACTGTTACGAATTATGGCTGAAAATCAGTTTTGAGCGAAAAAATCTGTTAGCTATGGGGTTTTTCTGGGTTATCCCCCTTAATATTTAAAAGTCCCCCTCAATATTTAAATTCTGCTGTGCCCTACAAAGGAGCCTTAGAAAACTTTGGAGCTGATTGGCCGAAAATCGCTATCATTTGGGTGTCCAGACGTTCGAACACGTGAAGTTGGGCTATCAAAGCTCGCAAATATAAGTAGCCACGACGTTTCTTGGATGATAGTCAATATCTACTGTGACTTAAATATCTGTCATGACTTCTTTACATTCAGATTCGAACTAACCGATATGCGTTTCATATCCAGCTGTCTCAAGTTCGAAATCTGACATATCAGCTTCTGTCTATACGTCAAACATGACCCCCCTCCTTGGATATTAATTCCTCCCGGACCTCCGCCAGACCTCTGAGCACCCTGATTGGTAGAGTTGATTGAGTCTGCGGATGTTGAAGGGCCGTTGGGGTTGTCTGACACTGGATTCCCGTCTAGTGTCACTTCCAGAAGACTCTGGCTGCCCGACAGGGACCTCATGTCATTCAGACTGGAACAGAGAGTGAAATTTACTTTAATTTAGCCCAGAAAAACATAACCCCTTAACATTCCAACCCCATAATTAAACCCCCAATCCCTCTCCTGTATCTAAGGGAGCAATTCCTTAAATTCAAACTCCACTGATGAGTAACAGCTGGATAAACCTTTTTAAGATGCTCATTATCAGATATCATAAGTAGAAGGAGCAATGTCAAAGCGGCTAGCGTCCCCGCCTTTCAGTCTAAAGCTAGGTGATTGATACCCACTATAATCCGTGCGTGAGTGAGGTAAAAACTCTCAGCCCAGGAATACAACCAAAAAAGAAATCCAGGGATACAACAACGTTTCTCCGTAAGAGCTGAACAGCTCGTAAAATGATTTTTTCCCTTTTAAGTCTTATGACGATCCTCTCTGCAGTGGATAATTTGTTTTAAGCTTCACTTTTAAAATCTGCTCATTTCAATTATGGATATTATTAAAAAGAGGAGCATCCAAATATAGCGCAACTAACCTCTCAATTTTATTGAAGCTGAGAAACAACCTCTGTAACACAGGCAACTTCTCAATGTCATTCTAAACAGAAACAACATTGCTCGTAACAAGGCAAATTCCTTAAAGTTCCGACTGCCTTTTAGAGTGTCTGCAATTGTTTTATTTTTTCATAGAAAAAACCAACAGAAAAACAAAACAAAAACAAAGCTAGCACTTTTTTTATTTTTGATGTTCAATCTCTCAGAACGCGCTGTCAAGTATAGTGTGATATTTCTCATCTAGTATTAAGTTAATTGGTTATTTAAAGATGTCTCAATTCAATTTTGCGACGATTTAATTCACCGCACACGCCAGCGTTATCAGAAAATGTTCAAATTGGCAATGTTCAAACTCAAAAATATTTACAAAAAATGCTCGCAGATGAAATATAGTTATAATATCAAGATCAAAGCAGCAAAAGATGGGTATTAAACAGGGGAGGATCTCGGATTTTCTCGAGAAAGGGTAGATTTTCAAAAAAAAATCGAAAACTTTGTCGATCTTTTTTTTAGGTCAACCATAATGATTTTCCGAAATCTTCCGAAGCATTAAAAAAAAACCTTTTTTAAGTCAAATTTTCTGCACCGCAGGCAAAATTTAAAAAAACGTGCCAAAAAAGCAAAAAAAACATGCCCCTCAAAATAAGTATACATTGGCGCATCAGGCGCCTTTAAAATTTTTTTAGGGTGCGTCACCAAATACGGACATGTCAAAATACGACAAAGAGGGAACTAAAAGTCATTCACGCTTTTTTTCGCGAAATTTATTCTTTCGTAATAGGAATTGGCGCGAAAAAGATCAATTTGCCTTCAATTTAGCTTAGCGGATCAATTTGAATCGAACTCGAATGAAAGCGAAAAAAAAAATCAAATTTGGCGTGAACAAATCTTCAGCCTTTATCTAAAAAAACTGAACAAAAAAACCATTACGACCTTTACAAGTGACTTCACTACGTTCACACAGAGGCAGAAGTCGATCACTTTTTGTGGTTCTAAACTGAAAGTCTCTAAATTGGAAGTTTCTAAACTGGAAGTCGATCATTTTTGTGACCTTTACAGTTTTGCAGCTCAATAGTGGATTTTATTTTTCATTTAACAATGGAAATGCACTGAGCTTAAAAAGAAATCACAAGTCAAACCGCGAAAAAATTAAGCGTGAAAAAGACAGTTGAAAGTTAAAAAAAACTAGGTCTACCAAAATTTCTATTTTCCTATATCTCATTAGAAGTTAATTCTAGGCAAACATGCCAGACATTTGAATATTAAAGTAGCAACGGAACAAAATTTACAAAGAGGAAAGCCGAAAATTTTTGAGTAGACACACGTTGAGCCGGAAAAAAAAGATTTTATAGAAAAACTTTAGAGTTTAGAGTCCCAACTGAAACCATAATAAGCAACACATGCACATGCAACTACAACGAAAGTTACTCACAGCACAAGATAAACCATTGATGTAGCAACTAAGCCGACAAAATTTCAGCAGATACCAACTGAATCGAAAGGTAATTGTTTGAATTTATTTTAATCTTTCAAGTCCCCTGAAAGTAGAATGAACAACACTTACACATACAACTGCAATGAAAATTGCTTGCAGCACAAGCGAAACCCATGATGTGGCAATTGAACCGACAAAACTTGAGCAGACAAACAAAAGACCGCGCTTTTACCCTAAGGGCTGGGGTTCGAATCCTGGTCGAACCTTGTTTTTTTTCACTATCCATGAAATTGATAATTAGAACCCCAGCCCTTAGGGTAAAAAGGCAACCGTGTTACATCTAGGCCAAGTGGAAACGAACCTAAAAGATTTTAAAAGAAAAGAAAATAGAAAGTGTAAAGAAGAAGAATGTGTAAGAAAATTTGTTTACGGAAAAAAGTCTACTTACCGATTACAAGACACTTGCTCTCGCAAGTGTAAAGAAACCAAAAAAACGGATGAACCTCAAAATAGAAAAAGGTGATTTCTGATCACAAATTGAAATCGGTTTACCTTATAGTTTAGGGGCAATCCATTAAAAACAATTTGGAGTATTTGTTCAGATATGACAGTTTAAGAAACTACACATTGCCAATGCATAAATTTGAAATAGCATATTAACGGCCACCAAACAAATTTAAGAAAAATACAAAATGGACCTTTGCGCTTTTTGTGATTTCAAATTACGGTAACTTAGCATCAAACCAAAAAATACAACATTTCCTTATCGATACTGGCAGTGAATCCCTCTACTAATGAAAAGATAACCAGCTGAAAGTTAAAACATTGCCAACTGAAAGTTTGAAAAGAGTAATGAACGCAAGGAAACTATTGAATTTGGAAGAAAAAAATATATGGCCTTAAAGCTCTTTGAATTTGTAGAACAATTTATGATGGAAAATTTTATGTCAAAATCAACCCAATTTGAGAAAACTGGAGCAATAGGTTCAACTTTTATTTCGCTGGCAAAATCTGATAATTAACTTCCATTTTCGAATTGAAAAGTCGATCACGTTTTTCGTGGCCTTTACAATTTTGCTGTTCGATAGTGGAGTTTGCCTTCCTTTTAACTATAGAAATGCACTGAAATTGAAAAGAAACCACAGGTCAAACTGCTAAAAATCGAAATTGAGCGTGGTCAAATTTTAAAGACTTTTTACTGAAAAAAAAAAAATCAGCCAGACCTATATAAGAAAACTCGCTACGTTCATTACTCTTAAAAAAGTAATGAACGTCAGTAAACAGAATCAACAGTGAATTGTTTTTTTTTTGAAAAAACCGTCAACTTTTGGATTTAACAGTAAAAAATTTATGGCCTTAACCATTTTTAAATTTTAGCTTGAAATTTTTTGATAAAAATAACTCAATTTGAGAAAACTGGATTATTGAACGCGGAAAATTTGTTTACGGAAAAAAGTCTACTTACCGATTACAAGACACTTGCTCTCGCAAGTGTAAAGAAACCAAAACTGGCACGCTTAACCACCGACAAACATAAGTCACGAATAAAGCAGCTACATATGCCAATAAATTGCCAAAGCAATTCAGCAAAAGTGGCACCACATAAAATAAAGACAATTTCGCAAGTAATAATTTGGAATATAACAAACTGAAGGCATCCACAGTAACTTTGCATGTAACAAATCGCAAAGCATAAATCCACATTATGCATAAATTATGCATTTCAAAAACTTGCGATATATTGAGCTTGAAAATTTCTGAAATCGAGGTTTTATTACTGTAGGTTTTCGGTTCATTTGATGAAACAAAAATGCATCAACTGTTGTAACTTATTACATTCGAATGTCGAAGCACATGCAATCGAAAAGCTGTAAACGTGCCCCAAAAGTGGCACCAATATTTGCGACTTGGGTTAGAAAAAAAAGAAGGTTCGTAATAATACACTAAGCTGACGCTAGTGTAAAAATTAAAATCCACTTTCAAAATTAAAATTGGCTCACATTTTTTGTGACTTTTGCTGCTCGATATAAAAGTTTTTCTCTCTTCACACTTCAAGAAATTAAAACCCAAACCACGAAAAATTAAATTTGAGTCTGAAATGAGATTTTTCCTGAAAAAACACAAGTCATTACGACCTATATAAGAGTCTTCACTACGTTCATCGTCTCTTAACAAGACACAATAACTATCCATTCGCACTATCCCCCTTCTCCCACCTGTCTAAACCGAGACTGAAATGAACTCACGACATAGGTGATGACATTGCGCCTTAGATTCAATTCAGCCAGCGAGTCCAGACCTTCCAGATTGTCCACTATCTCAATCTGGTTGCCGGCCAGATTCAACACTCGCAACTCACTCAGGTGATTGAGGTTGTCGATGTCCACTATGAAGTTTCCATGCAAATCCAACACGTCCAGTTTGTGAAGCGAGTCCAGGTTGGAGATCGATCGGATTCTAAACAGATCAAATTTTCATGTAGTTCTAAGATTTTGCAACTTTAGCATCTTTCCAACTATTCCTCCGCTTCTATAAAAAATACTGATAAAACAGATGCAAATAGTCAATTAACTGAAAGAAAAAGAAAAATTTTTTCTTGTTACATCACCACAATACAGATTCAGAATTTCATGAATAACATTTTTTCAAATCAAACCTACTTTAAACTCATGCATTGTATTAAGCTTTGTATTAAGAATTCTGATTTTGCTGCATTCTGATTGGTTGATCATAAAATTCTGAAACTTGCGTTCAATTGAAAAGTGGCTTAGTTCCCAGTTTCCCACCCATGTCATGAAAATTCAACAAAGTTGTCTTTAAAGTGTCTATAGCGCTATCTGCATGCGAGAAATATGGTTCAAATCTGTTCAGTTATCAACGCTAACATATCAACAGATTTTCTTTGTCAAAAATGTCAAAAAATAAATTCAGAAACAATCGAAGGGAAAACTGGAGAAAACCCAGACAATTAAAAACAGTGAGGACTGACCTGTTCTTTCCCAGCATCAGCACCCGCAGTCCTCTCAGTTCCTCCAGACCCTCGATCTCTTCTATTCGGTTGTTGTACAAGTCAATGAAGACCAGTTTGCGGAAACTGTCCAGTCGCTCCATCTTCACAATGAGGTTGTGCTGGAAGTTCAACAAACGCAACTCCTCCTCCCCCTGTAGTACTGGCACTTTTTCCAGCTTACGCCTAGAAATCCAGTTAACAAAATTAGACATCAGTGAAAACCAAAAGTCAGAGAATTCAGTCCATACAATTATCAATCAGGAAAAATTAGTTGAACGGAACTCTTCGCACCATTATTCATACACAGAGGCGAAGCTTCGCTTCAAAACACAAGCGAAATCACGACAAGAAAGCAGCTATAAGGTGCAAAAAGAAAATTCAGAAATAAGGCTCGAATTAGTAAAAAAAAAAACCGGATGTCAGGGATTCGAACCTGCGACCTAGAGATTAGGAGTCTCACACTAACCACTCAGCCACGGACGCTTAATAGGGACCAGACACTAGCCACAAATAAAGCAGAGAACAGATGCTATGCACTTTCCAATGCTTATGTGAAATTTCCATATACGAGAATACTTTTTTGCGAGTTAGATTAGAAAAAGAAGGTTCGCAATAACACACTAAGCTGATCGCTAGTGTAATTAGTTGATACAACAAATAAAACAAAAGGCTATCTCAATGCTAAACGCCTGCTTTTTGTATAAAGACCAGATTTTTTTATCGAGATTTAATTTTTGTTCAGCGAACACTAGCTTTTACTAAGTGAGGGATCGAACCATCGATCTGGAGATTACTCGTCTCACGTCATTGCATCTGCACCATGATCACTTGACAATAAGCAAACACCGGCCACTAATAAAGCAGATTCTTTAAAATTGCCAATTTTATGCAGCAATCGAGTTGGATTAGGAACTAAGTGGATTCGCAATATAAAACTAGGATAGCTTGTTTAATTACGGACTATAGACAAAAACTGAAATCGTACATCCAGCTTTGGACTAACGCAGAACAATAACTCAAAATATACCAAAATAGTTGGCTGAAGTGCAAATATCAAAAATTAATATCTCAGTTATCATAAACAAAAATTCAAAAAACAGATTTTTTCAAATATATGTTAGAAGCAGAAAAGCGAAGGACACTACGGCTCAGTTGGAAGACCAAATCATAAAAAACATAAACAGAACGTAAGAAATACTTTACTAACACCAAGTGGCATACTAATATAAACAAATGACAAACAATCAGAGGCTTCAGAAAGTTAGAAAGTGTCAATGGACTCAAGAAAAGCAAAAATAAATGATTGACTTAGTTGACATCTTTCAATTTTCGAATTTCTGCAAAAAATTAGGCCATTTTAAAATTCTTTTAACCTCATGAATCTTTCATATTTGAAACTTCCTTCATAAATCTTTGTGACATCACTGCATAATGTCATGCATCCTTATGCTATAATAGTTTACATAATTAACCTTGTTAATGAAATGAACTTCATACATTTATATTTATTTAACTATGTAAATATTGATGGTAATTAATTCCAATCATAAGAGATTTATACCGACCTACTAATCATTTGGGTAGACTTGAACAGAATAAAATATTACAATCATGCTCTAACTTGCGCCGATCGACTAGCGATATTCCAGAAAATAAGAACCGAATCCTGCGTCCCTAAGTCTTAACCGCTCGAGACATATAAATTATGAATACAATTCAATAATAATTGATAGCCAGTAGCGCTAATTACTATCTGAACAGCTTACAACATTAACAATAAACGACGATATAACTGTCCACAGCCATCCGAAGGGACACTATATCACATGGTGACTGTCGCAGAAGATTCTACTTCTGGATTCACCAAAAGTCATCGGCAATTGAAGACTACACCACACGATCACATGGTAACAACCGCATTTTGCTGAAGCAGAACAGGACAACACCACCCGTTTCACCCAGCAACGCTCAGACGTGGAAAACAGATCAACATTCAGCGAACAAATGAGACAGACAGGGAGGAAAAGAAGACAATCACGACTTTTCAACAACTCTGGCCTGACAGTTTTTTCAATCTGCAGAAGCAGATGTGGATTGTGACCTACGAAATCTCTACCCCATGTTTTCCAGTCAGAAGGCAGGACAGCTGAGCTACTGACAAGGCAGACAAAGAAAGCAGATCTACAGGTTTTCCAACAATCAACAAAACAGTTAGTTAAAACAAACTCAAAACTCAAACCTGCAGTAAATTGATATAATTGTCATTAAGTTTCCCCACCAGAGAAGTGAAATAACGGAACCTGTAGCACAACCATATAATTGCAGCAATAAAACATGATCAGTGATACCGCTAGCTTTCTTTAAGAGCTAATTTATATAGCAAACATCCTAGTGTTTCCCCTAAATTGATTAAGTGCTGTGTCTTATCATCAACTGTATCATCTTGATATTCATTCAACTGACATACGATGGCACACGCGCAAGTTTCGGTCGAACCCTATGGAGGAACGGAAAAATAAGACTTTTCAGAATTCGAGCAACTTCTTCAAGGCTACATCTAAGAAGCGACGATACCAAACGCCCAACAAGCGAACTTCTTGCAACTACACCTACGAGATAACGCGCTGCGATTCTATCAGACACTAGGACCAGCAACTCGAGCGAACGTTCCCGCAAGTCTCATAGCACTCAGGGATCACTTTTGCAATCCTCAGCTTCAAGAAGTCCATGTTTTGAAGCTAGAACAACTACGATTCAACCCGAAAACCGATACTCCCGAGAATATCCTCGTGAACTTGACGAAAAAAGCGCAGCGAGCGTACCCGACACCAGATTTGCCAGCTGTCGCTCCAATAGATGGTTCATTAAATGGAGCAGCACTAGTCGCAGACACAGCACGATTTCATCGGGAAACTGCCCAACGACAAGAAAGAATTGATGCAGTAAACGACAATCGGAATGAACAACTGAAACGATTGTTCATCAAAGGAATGCTAGGCTGGCTGCGATCGAAACTGATGGAACAACCACCTGCAACTACAGTTCAGGAATTGTGTAGCCTGACCAAGAAGCAAATCACAATTCGTGAGATTTGCCGAAAAGACTATTACCCGGAAGACGGATTCAACGAAATAAACGACAAAGTCTCAGAAAATTTAATAAGCGCTATCACAAAATTGTCCACAAATCAGGAAAAATGGAGAAGCAGCTCAACGAAATGAGACCACAAATAGCTGAGCAGTCGAAAAAACAATCGAATCCGCTTCCCGAACAAAATCGGAACAACGACAGTCAGAGTGGTCAGTATAGTGGCTATCAGCCAAACCAAAATAACGGGTATGGACAGCAACGAGGCAACAGAGGTGGAAGACGTAGAAATAATTGGCAAAATAAATTTGATTTGAACAATACTCAGCCAAACTTTCACAATATGTCACCAGTTGCATCACAGCCATATTTGCAGTGGTACCCTCAGTATCAGCCGAACCAACACAATCAGCCAATGGTACAAATGCATCCATCAGCACAATTCCAACAGTCCCAGAATTATCCGACGCAACAATTTGGCGCAAATCAAATGCCTCAAGCTGAAACGCAAAAGCCCAACGGACCTTTTGTACCAATGGTGCGATCATCAGCCAAATTTTGTGACGTTTGTGGAAAATTCAACCACACAGCAAGTCAATGCTGGTGGCGACAGAAACCACAAGGACGCGGACAAAATTTCCCGATTCCAAACGAGCCAAAAAACTAATAAAGCCACTGAGTCAGCCCCTCAAATCATCTAAATCACCATCAAACGAACTTTTCCAACCTGATGAGATAATCAGCCTTTACGCAATAATTCCTGCGGAAGGAACAGTACTGAAGTACACGAAAATACGTTTCTCATCGGGATTACAACGTAGAGCCCTGGTCGATACAGGAGCCTGCGCAAATGTTATCTCAAAGCAGACATTTGAATACCTAAAAGAAGAAAAATCGTTATTTCGCCCTCTTGAAGTAAACGAACCCAAACTTAAAAGAGTTAGAATGGCAGGAGGACAACAAGTCTCCATTGAAACTGAAGTAACGTTAGAATTCCGATTGGCAGACATGACATTTATAGAATCATTTCTCGTCCTTCATGCAGCCAATTCAATAATCCTAGGAAATCCTTTCTACAAAAAACCTGTCCAAAGTATAATCTCCTGCATTTCAAAGACATGACTCTTCAAATCAACGAAATAAAACCTCCAAACGAGCCAAGAAGAGTCAATAGAGTGAAAAAATTCCCTTTGATTCTGACAAAACGTCAAACAATAGCCCCGCATCAGACAATCCTTGTAGAATGCCAGCTAGAGAACACATGTCAAGACATGGAACAAACTACCGGAATCGTAATTCCAGCTCAGGAATTTGAAGAAAACTGTGAAATTGCGTTCACTTCAATAAGCGAAGTGCTGAAAAACAACCTGTTGTATATCACAGCGTTTAACATCACCGATCATCACATTACTTTGCCTTTCAAAACCGAAATTGGGAAATTTTCAATTCTGACTCTGAAAGAAGCAGAAAATTTATTCCCCATCGAACCTGAAATGATTGCATTTGCAAAAATGAACCACCCGGACGATATTGAAATGGGCATTAATGAGCTAATTCAACAATCGTGTGATAATCAGCAGCCCCAAATGAAGCATGAACCTGAGTATGAGAAATTTTGGTTTCCTACGCCTGAAACATGTCAAAACCCTAAATTACTTCCTCAAATCCAACGTGACATTTACGACCAAATTCTTCATTTTCAAGGTCTTGAAAAACTTGAACCGGAAACGAAATATCAAGATCGATTGACATTTATCAAGAATTTTAAGTGGGAGAATTCAGTGTTGACAGAAGACCAAAGGTCAAAAGTAGAAGATTTGCTTGTTGACTTTTCGGACATCTTCGCCAAACATAGATTCGATGTTGGGTACAATTCCGACCTCAAAATCAAACTAAAACCGGAACACACACGACCTCTGTATACACAAGGACCACCTACGCCGATACATTTGCGACATGAATTGACAATGAAGCTTGCCCTTATGCACTATTATGGACTTATAACAACATTGTCACATTCGAAATACAGTAGTCCACTATTTGCACATCAAAAGCCATCTGGTAAATTGCGGATGTTGATTGACCTCAGAAGGATAAACCATTCACTCAAGAATGACTATATCAACAGCAACTTTCCGATCTCAAACATGACCGATGCCTCGAACCACTTCGCAGGAAAGAGCTTGTTTACCAAACTTGATTGCTCACAAGCATACCACAGTGTGCAAATGGCAGATGACCTTTCGGTCCAACTTTTGGCATTTAATTTCGGTTCACGAACCTACGCCTACAAATGTTCAAGGTTTAAGCAAATCAGTCACATGATTTAGTTCATTTATCCGACACTACCTTGATCCATGCTTAGCTGCGGACCTATGTACACAATTCATGGATGACATAGGAAGCGCTGTGTATAACTTCGATGAAATGATACCGACCCTTTCGAAAACCTTCGAATGCGTACGGAAGTCAGGACTTAAATTGTCGCCGAACAAATGTGAGATCGGAACACAAAGATTGAAGTTCCTTGGTAATATAATTACACCAGCAGGAGTGTCACCTGAACAAGAGAAAATCTCAACGCTCTTAAAGAAAATAAAAATGCCACAAACGGTTAAACAAGTTAAACGACTAATCGGTTTTGTACAGTTTTTTCGCAAGTATATGCCAAGCCTAGGAGAAAAACTGATACCATTTTATCGACTTCTCAGAAAAGATGTTGCGTTTCAAACAGATGAAGAGCACCACAAAAGTCTTGAAGTGCTCAAGCATGATCTGATACAAGCAACAGACATAACACTTCGGTTGCCAAAGCCAGGACTACAAAACGTAATACTCTGTGATGCAAGCTATCATGGAACCGGTTTTGTGCTCATGGTTGAAGACTACGTGAAGACTGACAACAAAGGTGAAATGAAAACGTATGCACCAGTGTCTTTTGGCTCAAGACTCTTCAATACAGCACAACTGAATTTCTCCATATACTACAAAGAGTTCTTAGCTCTATACTTTGCTCTCAATCATTTCTCTCACTTCATCTGGGGATCATCCAAACCAGTGATAATCCTTACTGATAATCGCAGCTTGACACAGTTTTTCCAAGCAAAAACGATTCCACCATCAGTTTGGAATTTCCTGGATCGAGTAATGGCATTAAACATCATCATTGCGCATATACGTGGAAAAGCGAATTATGCAGCAGATTTTCTCTCAAGAATGCAAACAGACCCATCAGCTTCTCTCTCCCTGAAACTAACGGACAAAATTCCGGTACGAGAGATACAAATTGACACGACAGCAAAAGTACCCGATGCATCTCTAAACCTGGTACAAATTGTGAACGATGCTTTCTCCGAAATCCAAATTGAGCAAATCGATGAGGCACTGAAAAGCCAACTTCAAAAACTCGGCCTATATGAAACATGTTTACGTGAGCTAAATATTCAAGAAGATGAAGACACCTTAGTGCCACAAAAATTTGTTCGAGTTATAAGACCAATAATTGCAGCAGTCGGATATCCTGATCCTGCTGACATTTTTCATGACCTGAATATAAGTCACGAAGTTCTCAATCTGAAAAATGAACAAGAAAAGGATCCCGATATCGAAGATGTGAAGATTTGGATACGGAATGACCAAGTTCCAAACCTCACGTACGAAAACAGTCGGAAGAAGAAATACGCGAAACAGTTCAACCGATTGATACTTGAAAACAATGTTCTGTACCGAAACTTCTTCGATGATACAGGAAAGGTAAAATACCAGCAATATTGCTTACCAAAACATCGTTGGAAAGAAGTTGTGTATCGACTTCACAACTCACCAACCGCTGGACATCTTGGAATGACAAGGACATCAGAAGAGTTTAGAAAACGATTTTAGCTTCCCGGCTTCACTGAATTTCTAACTAATACGATTAAAAATTGTTTGACGTGTCTGCAACTCGAATAAGCAACGGCAAAGCCCCAAGTTCCACCACTACAACCAATTTCATCACTACAATGTTTCCCAGGCGACATGATGCAAATTGATATCGTTGGACCACTAAAGTCACCAGTCTGCAAGTTTGTTCTCACTGGAATCGATGTATTCTCGAAATACTTGTTTGCAGCACCATTGACGAATGCCAGCGCGGATACTGTTGAAAGAAAACTCACAAAGACGTTCTTTGTTCACAGTTATATCCCGAAGAAGATTCTAGCTGCTCTTGGAAAGACATTCACTTCAGAACTTATGCACGAATTGGCGACACTGCTCGAAACTCAACTTAACCATACGACACTAAAACACCCGCAGACTATCGGCCTTGTCAAACGATCTCATGGACCACTTAAACGAATCCTAAAGCTGAACACTAATGAACAATGGTCAGACTGGCACAAATATGTCCCATTGGCAACATTTATCCAAAATACTTCATACTCTTCATCAATTGGATGCTGACCAAGCTCAATTTTCCATGGAAGAGAACCGACGAAACCACTTGATCTCCGCTTCTCAACGAAAGCAATTGAAACAGTAACAGCTAAATCTGATTTTGTTACGGCAATGCAAGATGCGATGTTAGAAAAGTTCAAAGAAACGAAAAAGAACCTAATTTCTGCTTACCATAAATACCGAGGATATTACGATCAAAAAGCACTTGCTCAGCCACTGAAACAGCGTTCATTTTGTATATTATTAAATCCTCTGTTGACAACTCAATCAGAGTTTGGAAGCAAATCAATGCAAGTCTGAATACCATTGTACAGAGTTGAAAAAGTATTGACAAATTCAAACTACATCATTCGTAAAATGGGAACCAATTACACACAATGCGTACACCGGATTCGTCTCAGACCTGTTGTTCCACAGCATCAACCAGAAGATCTCGAGAACATTGATCCGAGCAAATTTGAAACGGATCCATCACTTGGTAAATATCGAAGTGAACCAGGACTCTTCGACGATTCTTTGCCTAAGCTCTTAGACGACATCCAAACCGCGAACGGTGGACAAAGCAACCTTCCCGATGCACCTGCTCGAATCCGACTGTCAGTACCTCTTGGTGGACCCGTAGCAGCCCCAATCGCTCCTGCAGCAGTCCCAATTCCCACAGCAGCACCAATAGTTGCACCATTACCTCTGGTAGCGCCACCAATAGCAGCACTGCCGCCACCAGCACTCCCACCGGACCCAGATCCAGAACCGTTAGTTCCACCTGAGTTTGAATACAACGATGAACTAATTAACGACGAAACAATGAACGATGCAGCGGTAACAATGCCAACTACTGTTAATCTCGGAAACGATGGACAAAACATGGCCCAAGAAACATCGCGAACGAAGCGAAAAGCAGCAGTCGAAGCGCGAGACAAAATGTTTTGACAAACGCGCTTCAGCAAACGATGTGAGATATCATCTAATACCACCAGTCGAATTGCAACCGCGAAAATTCAGCCTACGAACAGTAGATGGACGCGAAGTGGCTCCAGTAACGTTCAGTCCAAGATCAACCCAAAACGAGAACCGCTCAAAAATGAAGAAAGTAGAAGAGGTGAATGAATATTTCCTTCCACGCGAAACAAAAAGAAATATACTAAAAGACAGCGTAAAACGAGCGAAGCAACTGACTAAAACTAAGGGTAAAGATGGACCTGGCAGCAGCAAAGATTCGGTGAACTCAATCTACGATGAACCAAATATCTTTGTCGGACCAGGAAATGTTTTACAGTTCCCAGGCTCTATAGCTCACTGCGTCTCAAGTGATTTTCAAATGGCAAAAGGAGTAGCAAAGCAGATCAGCAGCGCCTACCCATGCATCAAACCAACCCTAAAAAGCATTGAAACACTGATAGTTGGATCATCAGTTTCAGTCTCTTTGCCTTGGGAAAACAAATCGGTTTTCAATTTAGTCGCTAAACCACAATTTTTTGATAAACCAACCTACTACGATTTGTCACGAAGCCTCAACTGTATGAAGCAACAGCTCTTGCAGAAAGGAATAAATGCAATAGCCATGCCAAAAATCGGATGTGGTCTCGACAAATTGAAAGAAAGTAGAGTTTTCAGCCTAATTTGCGACATTTTCGAAAAAACTAACATCAAAATTTTCATTTACATATGAAACAAAGTCACGATATCGCGCCCCACCGTTCATGCATTCACTATAACCCTTTATAGCTCCAACAGCAACCAGCTGATGTTACAAAAATCAAAAAAGACGAAGTCAAGTCGAAGAAAAAGAGAAAAATTCGAGAAAAGTCTTCTTTCAAGTTCGAGATTTCCGCAAAAACGGACGTCCAAAACACCATATGCGTGGTACAATAATTTCATACCCCTGGATCATCCTTATAGCCCCACCGGGACACAGGCACGAAGTCGGCTCACTAGGAGATGTCAACTTCCCATAGATCTCGAAAATTGCACCAAATCCCCATGTATTAAGACTAGGGATAAAACGCTTTTGAGACCCCCAAGTGCAAAAAGATTCAGAATCCGAAAATTTCAACACGGATCACCTTCATAGCACCCATCGGCCATGTCTACGAAGTCGGCTCACTGGGAGATCTCAACTTCATGAGATATGGAAAAATCCACCTGTTGCCTATGTTTAATCATTAGCTATAAAAAAATTGGACGTCCCCCAAAAACGAGAAGAAACTGTATTTTTTTTGAGCCCAGTGACCACCAAATGGCCAATGAGGAACGTGTAAGAAGTCAGCTCACTAGCAGATCAAAATTGGGAAAGATACATCATTTTCCGAAATTCCTATGTAATAAGATAGGCAAAAACGAGAAAAAAAAATCGATGGAGTTATTCGCTAAAAATCCGAACTCAAAAGCTATGACTACGCCGGAAATCATCCACTGCAACCGTTGAGACAACCCTGACAGGCCGTCAGGCACACTGAACAGTTTCTTCGAGCCTTAAAAGATACGATTAGACCACAAATCTTCAAAAACTTTAGAATAAAAAAAGGGGAATCCATCCTTTATCATTCTGTCTGATGCTTAATTTTGCTCAGTCGAACCAGCAAAGTACTGGAACAGCCAATATGAGTGAAGGGCAGTGACAGCAGAAGAAACTAATTGAAAACAAAAAGACAGATTCTGTATTATGAGACGATGGTGGCTAAAAAGCAAAAATCATCGTTAAAAAAGTGGAATTCTGACTTCACACAAAAAGAAGTGTATCATTGCCTTTCAGGGTGTCAGACCATCAGAGGCACAAAATACCCAAAAGAAAAAGATGAGAATTCTTCTTAACAATCTGATGATATCTGAAACCCACAGTGGCAACTTTTAAGAACGTACAACAAAGTACAAATTGCTTTATAAGCTGTCAACTTCGAAAAAAAAAAATCGGGAATCTTTCGAAAAAACAGAGCACTGTTACGTTGTTGGATACAAATTCACAATAACCGAGGCTAATAGAAGGATCAAAAAGCCCATATCAAAGTGAAAAATAAACTTAGGCATCAATGGAGCAAAATGAATGACATGCACCAAACAATGAACGAAGTCAGCGATACGAAAATTTGAAACGAAACGACAAACAACAATAGTCTGCTACACGACACTACAGAACTTGCCGTGCAAATTTAGTTAAAGTTGATAACTGAAATTATCATGCTATCATCGAATTGACCCTATCACCTATCACTTAACTCCCTTAACCCGACTCAATGTGGCCTTCTGTTCCCTTTAAAATATTTCCCATTTAACAACAATACAATTTTATTTTACATTATGTAATTCGAAGGAATAACCTGTATCTCCAACTCATTGAGTGTTAATTAATTCTTGCCATAACGTGATAGATAGATAACCAATTTTCCTGTAGCAGTATATATTCTGTCAATTTGATTGTAAATTTTTAAACTCAATTATTTTAACTGTAAACAGTCAAAAACTTAAAACCACCCGGAGAGATTTCTTCTTGTGAGGTAGTGTGACATCACTGCATTATGCCATGCATTCTTATGCTATAATAGATTACATAATTAACCTTGTTAATGAAATGAAGTTTTATTTATTTAACTATGTAAATATTGATGGTAATTAATACCAATCATTAGAGATTTATACCGAGCTACTAATCATTTGGGTAGACTTGAACAGAATAAAATATTACAATCATGCTCTAACTTGCGCCGATCGACTAGCGATATTCCAGAAGTTAAGAACCGAATCCTGCGTCCCTAAAAGCAAGATAAGTCTTAACCGCTCGAGACATATAAATTATGAATACAATTCAATAATAATTGATAGCCAGTAGCGCTAATTACTATCCGAACAGCTTACAACATTAACAATAAACGACGATATAGCTGTCCACAGCCATCCGAAGGGACACTATATCACAATCTTAACACCATTATAAAAAAACCTTGGGTCAATAGGCAATGTTTTTTAATCCGCAGAAAAATCTTAAGACTGAGATCCACTTTTGAAACTTGAATTAATTCACACTTGTACGCGCCATTTTAATTTTCGTAGTTGGATATAGTAATCGGCGTTCCTTTTGATAAAAGATTTTGAATTGAACCTATGACGAAATCAAAAAACACAGCAAAAAAATCAAATTTGAACGTGATCAAATTGTAGACATTTTCATTTTAGACATTTTCAAAGAAAACACGTCATCGACACTTAAAAACTGCTGAGCTAATATAATATCTTTTTCTGGCGGATACCAATTCCAAAAACAAACATTCATTATTGCATTGTATATAAAAAACTGTCCATAAATAGCAGAAAAGTATGAACAATCCGATGATATTGAAGCTTTGCGTTAACATTGAACTCCCAAAAAGTTACAGACAGTATTATTTGATTTGGTTCGACTGATTTGACTAACTTGTCTAGATTGAGTCTCTGCAGATTATAAGCCCTCTCTTCTGGAGTTCTGTACACGAAGGGCACTCCTGGCTCATCTGGTGAGTCAGTGATCATCACTCGGTCACCTGGACAGAAAAAGTCACACTCATCATTCACTAGTTAATCAATTAAATTATTAATAAATCCGAATTGCAATAAGAAAATTGTGCAAAATTAGACACTCGAGAGAAGATACACTCTAATTTTTGATAACAGCATTGATTCAAACGGAGAGCGAGAAAACTGAACTGTCAGTATAAAACAAGAATTTTTGTCCTGAGAAAGAGCCCATTTTTAAATAAAAAAATAAAAATTTGAGCTCTAAATTGCTCCGATAAAAAATCCTTGCACCTTTTATAAAAAATTTTCTGAGGCTAATTTTGGAACAGTTAATCTATGCTTAATTTATATAGCTTCAGATAAATTCAATTATTATCATTGTTTTATTTAAACTATTTTCCAAGGTTTTTATATTTGTTGCAAGTAGGGAAAGTGACGAAGCTGAAGCTGTGAGTTAATCCTGGTGCAGCTTAGACTTAGGAGTTAGTAAATACCATTCCAGTGACTAGTACTTATTCAAGTTATTAAAAGCAGAGTTCCCATTCAAGGGTCAAGATCTCTTCGATTACCCCCTCTCCCCTCCCCGCTTAAGGGAGAAAAATATTTTACAGGGTAACTATTTGCTCAATTTTAACCCCTGATTTAGTCTTTTATAGGGATGGACAATCTTTACTAGATTCCATCAGAATAAGAAAGGGGAGGGGTGGGGTAGTGAAAGAGATGTTACAGTCAAAACCAATTCCGCCATTCACCGTAGCTTATTATGCGCTGTTCACTCTTGCCTCGGAGCGAATTCTTCTCTTTGACTAAAAGTAAACGCCAATAATAAAAGCAACTTTAAAACCAACCTTGTAACCTTTTGTAAACATATTTCTACAGCAGTATCTCTATTGCTATCTAACTTAAATTTCACAAATTACTTTCTAAATTCTTCATGAATTCGAAAAACCGCCACAAAATTACTTACCTAAACTAATTTGAGTAGCAGCATGGTAGCCTGAAGATTGGCCAGTCTCCCCCTCCTCCTGAGTCTGAGACACTCTCTCCCCCCTCGCTCCAGTCCCTCCATACGCCCCCGAAACATTATTCCCATTACTGGACATCAAATTCTGCTCGTTACTCGCAGGTAGCACCGATGTCAGTCCGCCACCTATTAAAACACTCTGCTGGCTATTCTTCCGATCACCGAAGGAAAGCCCCCGGAGCGACCCGGCATTTGTGCCAGGGGCGCCAATGACTGCATTTGGAACTGGTTTCTGAACAACTCGAGGTCCTGAGTTGGTTGTCGGGTCTGAAATAAAAGAAGTGATGCTTATGTTATTCTATCGTAGTGTGTGTGTGTACCAATGTATACTATTTTTAGTTCAAAAAATAAACAAATATATAAACTATATACAAAAACAAAACGATACTCAAATGGTATTATTTATCTGCTACTGAAGCAATCGTCTGAGATACCATCAGGGGCGGATTTAGGGGGGGGGGGGGGGGGCGGGCACGCCTCCCCCCCCCCATTCAGGGATTCGACCCCCTGCCGACCCAAAGTGTCATTCAGTGTCAAAATCTGTCCATTCAGTGTCAAAAACGCTTTTTGTGGCCTTATTTCCAAAAATGCGCCTGCGGTATAGAAAAATTGGCCAAAATAGGGTCTTTTTAGTGCTCTGGAAGAGCTCAATTTGGAAAATCAATTAGGCCAAAAAAGGTCAAAAATGCAAGATCACCCCCTGGCTCTAATATGATACATCACTCGTCCAATTCCAATGATTACTTAAGAAACTTGATTTTGCGTGGAGAACAAAACAAAAAATTAAAACACACCCGAATACAAAGTTCCTCCCCATTTTCAATGGTCGGAACAAAAAATTATAAATACTATACTAATGCTATAAAAGATCTCAGCAAATTAATGAGGCACAAAAATGCCTTTAAGGTGCGAAAAAAATAAATACATAATTTAAAGCTAGTGAGAGAAGCCATGAAGTCAAGGGTTAATCTTCTACCTGAATCAAAGAGATCTCGGTTTTTGGAAACGCCAGACGAAGAATAACGATATGTAAGCTGGGTCGGATTTTGTTTCACTGGCGCCGAAAAAGTCACAAGCGGCTGAATGAGCTTCGAGGCAACTACAACCCTTTCGCGATTATGTTTGTCAAAACTCGGTTTCATAATTGATATTTATGAGCAACTGAAATTATTATAATAGAAAACAAAAGCTATTTAATTGATTTGCATATTAGTGAAAAGAGCGTATAAATAAGTAATCACACGGTCGCAAAACGTGTTTTAATGACGTCGAAAACTGGTCTTCAGCAAAGTAAAATTCACTTTCATGAAAAAGAGCTGACTCGATCAGCCAGAAACTATTTTTGAATTGCAATAACAATCGGTTTGTTAAAACAGCTATCCAAATTAGCCACGAGCAAGCCTACAAAAAAATTTTAATGACTTAATGATAATTGATAATAGAACAGGGGCGGATCTAAGATTTTCTCTAGGGGGTCGGACTTTCAAGAAAAAATTGAAAATTTAGTTGACCATTTTTTTAGTTCGACCAAAATGATTTTATGAGCTCTCCCAAATCACTCTAAAACCCCATTTTGACCAAAAAAGGTATATTTAGGCACTTTTCGGAAAATCCCCTCCACTAAATCCGCTACTTTAATAGAAAGAATGATAATTTTACGGATTTTGATTTCCTTGGATAAGAAGATGGTTACACTTAGTCCCAATTTAAATAGATATAATTTAATCAGAATGCGCAACTTGTTTCCCGAATTTAGATTTTCGAAATTAACTGTTTCGAATAATTGACTGTCTTCATTCTTGTCTATATTTAAAAAAAAACTTTCTCTTAATCGAGAACTGCATAACAAAATCATTACTGGAAAGCTTTAATCCTTCTCTCAACTCCTCAAAATGTTTCTTTGCTGATTTAATTTTGTCAGAAAAAACTATTAAAAAATCTGGACCTTATTTAAAATAAAAAAACTTAGAATCTCACAAGTCACCCTCTCCAATTATGTTGATAAAAATGTCTTGATAAAAAAGAGCATAAAAGACGCCCCAAATTCTACCAGAATTAATGATATTCGATCATGTAACGAGGTTGGGATTCTAGCTGTATATCTAAAAACAAAATTTGTTCACAGCAACTAAAAACTGTCAGCAATTCCAAGTTTTTCTTCATTAAAAAAATAAAAACAGCCAAGTATGACAATTTCCGGAACACGACAATTCGCAAAAAACAACTCGCAAAAAAGACAACTCGTAAAAATTAGCAATTAGGAGAACTCGCAAAACAACTCGTGAGATAATCCCTTACTTACCCCAGAGCTTAGACCCGTAACCCCTCACTAAATATCCGTTAATTTCAAACTTAATTCAAAACAGTTAACACCAAAAACTAGGTCCAAAAATTTGATTGCACTATTTCGTAAATCATCATTTTGGTTTCTAAAAATGTTTCTACTAATTCGAATAATATTGCCTTTCACTGAAAATCAGCGCGGAATACGAATCTTGATTTTTGAAGATGTTGCCGAATAAACGAGAAGTTTAAAAGTGTCTTTATTTTTAAGCATTTCAACAATTTGAATTTTTATGAAATTCGGTTTAGTTAAACGTGCATCGCAGTTTGAAATCTTAGGTGGGAATGTACGCAAAAACAAACTTCGACAAAAATTTTCAAAAATATTCCAATCTGTTTGCAATACCTCTAGGGGCAAAATGAGAATTTTACGAAACGTTTTAAAGTCATTCAAAAAGAAAAGAAACGGGTGCAAAACACCCCCGATCTATTTATCAAAACGTAACGAGCTTCGTTTCTGAGGAGTGCGCATCAAACATGGCCAAATTTACGTCGTTTGCAGAGCGATTCAACGCAAAAGAGACTTTGAAGTTGTGTCAAAGACCGCATGGGACATCGCAATTCCGCTGGAACTACAAAGAAACTTTAAAGGCGGAGAATTCCTTGGCTCATGCCTCGGGGCTGGGGGATTGCGACCGACTTATAGTGTTCACAACTGAGGCAAACTTGGACATTCTCGAGCGTTAGATAAATTGAACGCCAATGGCACATTCACTTAAAAGTTGTCCATCTTTTTTATCAAGTACATACTGCACGTGCGGCTATAAACAACGGCTCTCTCCCAATGGTTTACTTTCTGTTACAACGAAAAACTAAAAGCAATACCAACGAGCCTTTCGGGTGTTACGTGAACATAACACACTATTAGACAACAGAAATTGTCATTAATTTGGAAACAGCAAATTCTGCTTTCAAATCGAATTTTCCATAGCGTCTGTAGAAGGGTCCTTTTCTCATTTTGCGCAGCCCATTCGATCAAATACAGGAATAAGGACTGGCGGTTGAATACAGAAAAGACAGACTTCTGGAAGAAAGCAAAATCCTTTATTGCGCTGGCTCTCATTCCTGAATTCGACTTGAAGTTGGCACTAGAAGCTCTCTACACCACAACTGAGAATGAGCAGCTCCGTTTATATCTTGATTATTTCGAGAAAACGTAATTTGGTGAATATATAAGTGGATCTCTACGAAAATATCCAAATTTCACACCAACTATTTGGAATCAGTTCAACAATGCGATAAATGGAAATCAAAAACTAACAATTTGGTCGAAGGATGACATAGTGCTTTTCCATTAGGAATGAAATATGCTCACCCCACTGTATCAAAATTCTTTCAGTAAACAAGAAAGGAGCATAGTTTAACCAAAAATCGCCTGATTCGATTCAAATCCGGAGAAAAGCCCTTCGTCCTGTCTAGTTTAACCAAAAATTTTTCAGCCAAAAATTGCCTGATTCGATTCAAATCCGGAGAAAAGTCCTTGGTCATGTCCTAAAATGAAAAATAGCGGTCGCTCTTTTGCCCGATTTCCACTTTTGCAACACAAGGCCGCTATTTGCCTTTTAATTGTCAAATGAGCTAGAAGGTCAGCTTGAAAACAAACAAAAACACGCAAGTTATCTCTTAATTCCTTAATTTTCTGCTCGTCTAATTTGATTGTCTAATTTCCTAAGCCCCAATTTTAGTCTTCATAAAAAACCTTATAAGACCACTCGTTACACCATTATAGGGATGCTCGTATTAGGTGGTGGGAAAGGTAAAAGAGCCCATTTGAAAATTCCACTTTTGTTTCTTTTGTCCAGATAATTAAAATAACGGCTCTTGCAGGTTCTCAACTCCATTGATATAAATTACAAAGCGCAAACCTCCCCCCAGGTTACATCGCGTGATAATTAATTTTACGGTTTATCGAGTGGTTTTACAGCCGCGTTTGACAGGGTGGATCGTAGCATGTTTTTTCGTCGCCTAGAAGTTGGGATCCGGGGTAATTTGCTGCGTCTCATGAAAATCTACTTCTCTGGTCGCACGTTCCAAGTTGTATGTGAAGGTGCTAAGTCTGTTAGCCGCTCTAAGTCAGCTGGAGTCTGCCAAGCATCTTGTTTAGGCCCCGTACTCTGGCTAATCTACTTAGCAGGCATCCGCGGTTCATCTGTTGAAAACGACGAGTCAACGCGCATTTACACTTTTGCGGACGATCACAGTATCAAAAAATCAACAGAATCCAGAACATGCAGTAGTGCTGACGCAGCACCTAAATAGTGCGAAGACCATCGCATTGCGATGGAGCCACCTAAGCGGGTGCTCACCACTTTCTCACTAATTGGTAACAACCCAAAAACTGCCACCCTCCAGGGTCTCCAGCTCGGCAGAAGATTGACTATGAAATGTCATTTTGACGAAGTTGTAAGCCGAGCTTCCTTGAATACATCTCAGTTCCTCCGCCTTTACCTACCACACCACACCACAGAATAGAAAACGCGTACAAAACATGTTTGGTCTTTCATTGAGCACGGTATCCCAGGGTACATCCACGCGACCGACGCTCAGCTAAACAGACTAGACGTTTGTCAGAAGCGCTTCTGCAAACTGCCAGGCTGTGACCTACCACCTCTTTCCTGGCGGCGTCATGTCAGTATGATTTGCTTCCTTTATCGCATCATAGTCTTAGGCAGAAGTTCAGCAAACACTCATCGCCTTTTTACCTCCCCCCGTCTGATATCCCGATATATTCAACTTAAGGCAGTATCAAAACGACACCAGTTCACTTCAGTTCACAGTAGAGACCAGAACAGCACTAGACTGCGCTGTCTAGAGAACAAGGTCGAGAGTACTGAAGGCATGTAATAACCTTCCCTCAGACACTATAACGTAGCTTCTGGAGTTGACAAACTGTCCTCCTTCAAACTGAACATTGCTAAACTGTATAAACACCTGTAGATTTTTAAAAAAACCACGTTGAGTAGAAAGATCAGCTCGTTTCCAGTAACCCTCTCCTTGTTTCTTATTTAACTGAGGCTATTTCTATGAGGCTGCTCACAATGATTTGCCGTTTCAAATCATGCAAAAAAAATACGGGTTTGAAAGGTTTGAAAAACTTTTCTAGCATGAACGCAAATTGCCAATGAAGAATTCATAGACCACTTAATAGTGTTATTGACTCCCCCCTGCAAAATTTATTCAGTAAATTTTCTCTTCACATAATTCTATTGTTGTAAGAATTGGGCTCTTTTCCAGTCCCCCCTTTCAAAACACCGAGTTTTATGTTTGTTTTACGTGTTATTACGGCTAAATGCGTGATGTTACGCTGTAAAATATCAAGAACAAATCTGTTCACAGTTGTCGATTTGTTCACCACGCCAAATTTCATTGCCTTATGACAACGTTAAATAAGCTTTTCAAATTTGAATTTGAAAGGGGGAACTGGAAAAGAGCCAAGAATTGTAAGAACTAATTAGTTTATAATTTGGATCAATTGAGCAATCTCCCCCCCCCCCCATTCTGGCGTGGGGGGAGATAGCTCAATAGGTACTTGAGACATGTTTATAACCACTTGAAAATAGTTTGAATGACATGAAATCATAAAACATATTTTCCAACGACAGTGGAGAGCCAAAATTTACAATATCAAACCTCAAAAGTTTCATTCGGATTGAAAAAAGAATCAATAAAACAGCCATAAAAAGCGACTCTTTTCCTTTCTTAACATGACAAAAAGTTTTTGCGAACAATATTAAGGTGCTGAGGAGAACCGTTTTTGCTATTCAGATACAAGGCTAGAGCACCAACCCGGCTCTTTTTCCTTTCCCCCTCCCCCACCTGCAAATTTTCATATTTGAAGTTTCCGTTCACTTTGTCCGATTGTCGTGAAAATTGGCATGCAGACTAATTAGGCCATAACAAGCATATTTAATCTTCATAATTAACCTTGTAAAACCACTCGTTAGACCATAAAATTCATGTTTGAGTGAGGTGGGGGGAAAAGGAAAAAGAGCCACCAACCCCGGTAAATCGCTTTCTTCGATGAGGCTATGGTCGCCAAAACAAAATTTTGCAAAAAAAAATTTTTTTTCAAAATTCTTCTCGATACTCATGTAAGATAAACTTCAGTCGGTCAATTGATTTCGTGCTATAAACACATCATCCATCTACTTGCGTTTGCTGACGTCTTTTTGTAGAGTTTATTCGTTTTTGCTGGGGGGAGATAGCTCAACAAGTCATAATTTCATTTGCGAAAGCAAGTGACTTGTAAACATATTTGATCTTTCGGTTCTTTTCCAGTACCCCCCCCCCCCCCTTTGATTTTTTGAATATGAAAGTCTATTTAAAATATCAATTGCATCAAAACGTGTCAGCGTCAGCGTGAACAAAATTCTACATTTCTAACATACAAATTGCCGTGTGAACAATTTTTGAACAGCTTTGTTTTGTAATTTTACGAGGGGGTGGTAAACTGGAAAAGAGCCCCCCTCTTTTCCACTTTCCCCTCCACATTTCATATGAGCCAAGAGTCGAAATCGGCGCATGGTCGAAACACAATTATGAGAATCCACAGCTTTCATCACATATTCTATTCAATGACATCATGATCAGTCAATTGCCATGGAAAAACACTTGCACGTGCATTTTTTGTTATCTTTAAATTGTAATCGGTCACATTTCAGAGCGCGTCTTGATTGACTTTTAAATTTCGAAATCAGCAATCAAGTTTGAATTTATCCAGATTTTACAAATTTTCTAACAACTCGAAGCAGAGAAAGACCAACAGCCAGGTACAAGCAACCCACATTAAGGAGCAACTATTTCCTATCATATCTCTCAGAAACTACAAATCCCTAAATACCGAAACGGCAACTGAAAAACATTTGCCACCCCGCCCCCCTCTCATGTGAACAACTAATTAAACATTGGTCACAATGCCAAATTTCATTGCACAATGAAAATGTTATAAAAAATATTCAAACTTGAATTTCAAATGAGGGGGGGGGGGGGGAGTGGAAAAGAGCCAAACCTTGTTTCAGAATGGGCAAAAGAATTGACTTTTAACAGAGTCCTAAAATTTGTCATCTTAGCAATATTTCGTGACGCGGTTGGCTCTTTTTCCTTACCTATAACCACCTTCAATTTCTTCGAACGAACAATTTGTTCACATTGTCCAATTGGCACGCAGTCTAATTAGGCCAGGGGCTGATTTAGGGTTTTCTTGAGGGAGGAACGAATTTTTAAAAATTCTGTCGATCTTTTTTTCCGAGCGCTCCTAGAACACTGTAAACTCTATTTTAACAATATTTTCTGCGCCGCCGTCAAAATTTTGAAAAAAAGTTGAAAAATCGCTAAAATAAGACCAATGGAGGTCTTTGGTTGGTGAGGCGGTCGTTCCCCTGTTGAGGAGGGATGGAGGGACGTAGGGTGGGAGGTAGGGGGTTGCCATTATGAACATACTTGCTATTCATACTTAACCATGTAAAAACTCACATTACCTGATTATTTGAGGTGGGGGAAAAGGAAAAAAGGGCTCTTTTCCAGTTCCCCCCTTTCAAAATACCGAGTTTTATGTTTGTTTTACATGTTATTACGGCTAAATGCGTGATGTTACGCTGTAATGTATGAAGAACAAATCTGTTCAGAATTGTCGATTTGTTCACCACACCAAATTTCATTGCATTATGACAACGTTAAATAGACTTTTCAAATTTGAATTTGAAAGGGGGGGGGACTGGAAAAGAGCCGAAAAAAGCCTCGTGGTCTTATAGAACATGCATAACAACTAAAAGTTCTTGATATTACGTACATCGTCATTATGCCATATTTCTTAAACTTGACCTCTTTTCCATTACTCTTTTCTGTTCACGCTAATTAATGTGAACACATTTGCCGCTCATACTTTAGGTCATAACAATTTAAGCAATAAAAATACGAACTATGCAAATAGAAAATTTAAAAGCTCTTTTCCAGTTTCCCACCCCCTCGTTAAACTACAAAATGGAAATGTTTAAAAATTGTTCACATGGCATTTTGCATGTAGGAAACGTTGGAAAAAATTTGGGCTCTTTTCCAGTCCCCCCCTTTCAAATTCAATTTTGAAAAGTCTATTTAACGTTGTCATAATGCAATAAGATTTGGCGTGCTGAACAAATCGACAATGCTGAACAGATTTGTTCTGCATACTTTACAGCGTAACATCACGCATTTAGCCGTAATAACACGTAAAACAAACTTAAAACTCGGTATTTTGAAAGGGGGGAACTGGAAAAGAGCCAAAATTTGGGGAACTGAAAAAGAGCCAATTTGAATGTAAGAGGGGTAGTACTGAAAAGCCAAATTTGAGTCTCAAGTTGAAACGGAAAAACGTCTCAAAATGTTAAAAACCGTGGGTTAGAATAAAAAAATATATCGATTGGGAAGAATAAGAATAAGATTGAGAGAGGGATAAGAGAGCAGACTCGAATAGAAGGAGAAAATGTCGGTGATGTACGTGGTGATCAACCGGACGACCAGCAGTGGGGCTGAGTTCCGCATGTTCCTCATCAACCAGCTCTTTTCCTTCTTCAAACAGAGCAAACACGGCATGTCCTCATATCCAGTCACAGAAGAGTGTAAGTGCTCAGTCTTGTATCATTTAACACAGACATGTCATGTTTCATTCAACCAAGGTCAGACACACACTTAACGGGTCTTTCCCATAATAGCCCTTGGCTCTTTTCTAGTCCCTCCTTCAACTTCAATTTTGAAAAACCTTTTTAAGATTGTCATGACGCAATGCAATTATGCATGGTGAACAAACTGACAACTTGAACAGATTTGCGCTTCATATTTCACGTCGTCACATTGCGCATTTAGACATAATAACACGTAAAACAATCCTTAAAAACAATCATTTTAAAGAGCGGGGTCCTAGCCCGGCTCTTTTCCAGTTCCCCTTTCAAAATAACGAGTTTTAAGTTTGTTTTACGTGTTATTACGGCTAAATGCGTGATGTTACGCTGTTAAGTATGAAGAACAAATCTGTTCAGAATTGTCGATTTGTTCACCACGCAAAATTTCATTGCATTATGACAACGTTAAATAGACTTTTCAAAGTGAATTTGAAAGGCGGGGTGAAACTGGAAAAGAGCCCGTAGCCTTTTCTCCCTTACGCCGAAAAAACTATAGAAATTTCAAAACTATGGAAATCTAAAACAATTTTTGATTGACTATTTTTTGACAACACTAACCCAATTTTAGAAAAATGAATAATTAGGCAAACTTTCTATCCGCTGGTATATCTGAAAACTAAAAATACTTTCGAAACTAGAAGTCAATCATGTTTTTTCCTGTTCGATAAGTCCGATCCTTGTCTGTTTGATAGTGGAGTTTGCCTTCCTTCTAACAAATGAATGAACTTAAAAAGAAATCAAACGACAAAAATGTGTATTAGAGCCTGAATAAATTTTAAGACTTTTCCCGAAATAATCATCACGACGCGACCTATATGAGAGTCCAAACTACGTTCATTGACTCTTAACAAAACGTGTCAATGAAAACAAATTTCTGAAAAAAAAAAACATTTAACTCATGCAATTGCATGTTTTTACTCAAAGGCGAAGCAGCAACTTCGCAAACACGAGCGAGAAAGTGGCAAGATTCAGGAGATTTAAAGTGCACAAAACTCAAACTTTGCCTGTTATAGTTTGGAATATAAAAAACTAAAGGCAACTACATTAACTTTTCATGTAATAAATTAGAACGTATTAAAGCAAACTGCCTATAAATTATGCATTTCAGAAATCTCGCGAAAAATATCGAGTTGGAAATAATCTGAAATGGGATTTTAATTATTATTCTGTTTTATGAAACAAATAGCTTTTTTCATTTCAATTGATGAATTAAAAAGCATCAACTGTATTAACTTAGACTGTTTTCCACTCTCACGACCCCACCTTTGAACTCAATTTCATAAAACCTATCTTAACATTATAAATGCAATGAAACTTTAAGTCATAGTGAACGAACTAACACTTGTGAATTTGCGACTTAAGTTGGAAAAAAAATTGCATCGTACTATCGCAGTACGCTCCGATCGTTTAAAGAGTCGATGGACATGGTGAAGACTCTTATATAGGCCGTGATGATCGACTTTTCCAGTTTCCCATCCCCCTCGTACAATTACAAAAAAAAGCTGTTCAAAAATAGGGCTCTTTTTCCTTTCCCCCCCCCACCTGCAAATTTTTTCATGTAACTTTGTTGACCACATTGTCCGATTGTTATGAAATTTACAAACAGACTAATAAGGCCACGACAAACAGATTTGGTCTTCATACTCAACCTCGTAAAACCACTCGTTACACTAATATATTGAAGCTCGTGTGAGGTGGGGGGGGGGGGGGAAGGAAAAAGAGCCAAAAATAGTTCACACGGCAATTTGCATGTATGAAAAGCTGCAAAACTGTTTCACCTGTTCACGCTGACACGTTTTAATGCAGTTTTTAACATGAAAAGTCATTTTAAGAAGACTTTCATATATTAAATTTTAGAAAAAAAACAAAGGGGGGACTGGAAAAGAGCACAGTTCATTCCCTTTGTTAAAATGAAGGTAAACTCATTCTATCGAGCACCACAAAAATTTCACAGAGGCGAAGCAGAGCTTCGCAACACTTGCGATGCAAAAAACACATTGCGCTACAAAGCAACGAATGAAAAAAAAGACAGAGCCAAAAAAATTTATAAAAAAACTATGTTGGAAAATTAATACTTCAAACAATAACTTGACAAACGTTGAAATTTACAGCTACTAAAACTTCATAATTATAACGGGTGAAGTTCATAAACAGCCGTTAAAAATGGGGACTAAGCGTCAACAAACGCGGCAAACTTCGCGTCGAAGCCTGTTGAGCCGAAAACAAACTGTTGTCTTAAAAAATTACTTAAAATTCAAAAGTTTTTACGACCCATCCAAACTGAAACACATAATCCCAAACAATATATTTTTGTCCTCTAAATTAAGCAAAAAAAGTGACTAAATCGATATACCAAAAACAGAAACTGTTTGAATATTTGAAAACTTAAAACAAAAAATGGAAAAAACTCAAAACCAGACATGGTAAATTTCCAAATTTGTGAAGTTTCAGTTATAGTAAATTGGAACAAACCCCTTCTTAAAAAGTAAGATAAAAAACCCTACCAGATTAGACAGTGACCGCAAGGAAACAGAATTTGGACTTGAAATGAAAAACATGCAGCCTCGAAGGACAATTTATGCTTAAAAATTTTGATCAAAAATTAACTGAATTTGAGAGCCTAGTGCTTTGATATTACAATGGGTGTGGAAAACTGGAAAAGACTGCTTGACAGATTTGAACAACTATTTTTTATCATTTAGGGGTATAACTAAAAAGACCCTGATAAAAAAATCGATTGGCTTTTTTACACTTAGCTTTAGCACCAAGAGTGTTGACAGGTTGTTGAAGGTTAAGTTAATGATTAACTAGCAATTAACGCACCTTCGGTGCTTCGAAATTTTTCGACAACTCATGAAAAACCGCATATATTGGAAACAACATCTGCAAACTTTTAGTGTACTCTGACTGTACCCAATTACTGGGTTGGTAATTTCGAACTTTTAAATTTTTTGATATTCCCATTATAAAAGCGTCATCTCGAAAACTTAATGGGCCTCTGGAGAATTTTGGAAGCCAGATTTGCAACCACTGAGAGTCCCTGAGAGCACCCTACTATAGGGTTAGGAATCCAAAGTTTAGTGAATTTTTTTAAACCTAAGATTCCCGAAAAAAAAATTGAAAAAAAAAAAACGTCTTATCTCGGAAACTAAAAGGATTTGAGCATTCATATTAAGAGGCAAGAATTGAGACGCCTGGGTGTACGCTGACAATAAGGTTGTATCTTCATCAGGTTAGTAGTTTCAAATTTTCTAATTAGTAGAATTAGAATTTGTAGAATTTCTTTGTAGATAAGTTCTTTGAGAAATTTTGAAAAAATCGAAAAACGTCACATCTCGGAAACGAAAAGCATTTGAGCAGTCGCATGTGGCAAGATTTGCAACTCTTTAGAGTACCCTGACAACACCGAACTATAGAGTTGGGAATTTCAAATTTTGAAAAAGAATTAATATTTGGAGGCAAGATTCGCAGTCTTTGAGATTACTCTGACAGGACCCAGCTACAGGGTTGGGAATTTCAGATTTTGCGAAAAAAAATTATATAAGTTTTCTGAAAATTTAGAAAAAATCCCAAAAAACGTCACATCTCGAAAACTACAAAGAATTGAGCAGTCATATTTAGAGGCAAGATTCCCAATCCTTGAGAGTACTCTGACAGGACCTTACTACAGGGTTGAGAATTTCAGAATTTAAAAGAAAAAAAATAATTCAAGTTTTCTGAAAAATTTTGAAAAAATCGCAAAAAACGTCATATCTCGAAAACTACGAAGAATTGAGCAGTCATACTTGGGGGCAAGATTCGCACTCTTTGAGAGTACTCCGAAAGGACCTAACTACAGGGATGGAAATTTCAGATTTTTAAAAACTAATTAAAAGGTTAAGTTTTCTGAAAAACTTTGAAAAAATCACAAAAAACGTCATATCTCGATAACTACAAAGAATTGAGCAGTCATATTTGGAGGCAAGATCCGCAATCTTTGAGATTACTCTGACAGGATCCAGCTACAGGGTTGGGAATTTCAGATTTTGCGGAAAAAAATTAACATAAGTTTTCTGAAATTTTTTTGAAAAAATCACAAAAAACTTCATATCTCGAAAACTACAAAGAGTTGAGCAGTCATATTTGGAGGCAAGATTCGCAATCCTTGAGAGTACTCTGAAAGGACCTTACTACAGGGTTGGGAATTTCAGAATTTAAAAGAAAAAAAAATAATTCAAGTTTTCTGAAAAATTTTGAAAAAATCGCAAAAAAACGTCATATCTCGAAAACTACAAAGAATTGAGCAGTCATACTTGGAGGCAAGATTCGCAATCATTGAGGGTACTCCGACAGAACATAACTACAGGGTTGGGAATTTCAGATTTTTAAAAACTAATTATAATTTAAGTTTTCTGAAAAACTTTGAAAAAATCACAAAAAACGTCATATCTCGAAAACTACAAAGAATTGAGCAGTCATATTTGGAGGCAAGATCCGCAATCTTTGAGATTACTCTGACAGGACCCAGCTACAGGGTTGAGAATTTCAGATTTTGCGAAAAAAATAAATTAAATTTTCTAAAAAAAATTTTGAAAAAATCACAAAAAACGTCAAATCTCGAAAACTACAAGGATTTGAACTGTCATATTTGGAGGCAAGATTTGTAACTCCTTAGAGTACTCCCACAGCACCCAACTGCAGGGTTGGGGACTTCAAGTTTTGTAAATTATTTTGTTATTGAAATTTCTGAAAATTTTTGAAAAAATCTCAAAAATCGTCTTATCTCGTTAACTAAAATGATTCGGGCATTCAGAATTGGAGGCCAAATTCGCAACCCCTATTTCGATATTGGGCTGCTTAATTTTAACTCGGTAAAATAACCACTTAAATCAAATTGGAAAATCGAAAAAAAAAATCTTAACCATTGCAATATACGATATAGCTTAAACATGCAAAAATAATACATTGAAAAAGCTTAAACATGGCGAGATAGTGAAGCCCGCATTTAAATATATAATAGATAATAGATTATCTAAGTCGCTATATCTTAGGCTGACCTTGACTAACAGAATACTGCAGTATCACCCAGTTTAGAACTTCAAAAGTCATTTTAAATAGGCTTTCATAAATTGAAATTTAGAAAAAAAACCAATTGTGGGATCGGAAAAGAGCGCAATTTTCAACTAACGCATTTAAAAAAAAAATAAACGAAGTTGAAGCTCTTTTCTGTTAAGACAAGAATCTTTTATGTTAAGACGTTTTTTTCTGAAGAATCTTACGTCAGACACTTTTTTCATAAGACTGACCCAATTACTGAAAAACTTCATTATTCACGTAGGAAATCTGGAAATAAAAATCCACTTCCAAAACTGAATGTCATCAAAGTTTTTTCGCTTCCTTTGCTTTTCCGTAATTAGAGAGCACAATTTGTTTTCCTTTTCGAGAAAAATCAAATTTGAGCATGAACAATTTCGGGATTATTCCTGGTTAAAGAAAACGGCTTAAATAAAAGTATTTAATTCGTTCATTGACGGATTTGATCCCTCCTCAACATTTCAATCGACTTTCTTAGAAAATGTGGCTATGAACGCAATAAAAAAAATTGCATTGTGATCAACCTAATATTTTAAACCCATTTATTCTCTCTCTTGAAACTCCCTTCAAATTACGCATTTAGCTATACAGCATGTTTTACTAGTGCGACAATTTGTCGAGGTGGAAAAGAGTTTAATTAACAAATTCTTTAAATAACAAAAAATACCCAGTATTTTTGTTACACATGTCCCCTAGGTTCCAGCAAGTTTTTTTGTGAATTCTAGCACTGTTTTCGGTTTCGTTATTCAAATTTGTTATTATGTATTAGCCATTACTATACTAATGGACCTCTGTGAGCAATCTCCCCCTAAAATTAAATGTCAGGCTTGCATGTGCAATGCTCAAATCTGATAGGATGAAAAATATTACTTTTAACCAAGTGAGCAATCTCTCTCTTAAAGTGAATTAGGGGGGAGATTGTTCACTTATAACATATGTTTTCAGCTTACTTTTAGTCTTTCTCACAATAAAAAAAAAACTAATTAGAAAACCAAAAAAAGCAGCAACGAGGAATCCTTGTATGTTTTGTCGTCCATGTAGGCCAGAAGGCGCTGGTGCGTTCATTTGTGGCTCGGGAGGACACAGTGCCGGGGAGCAAAGTGGAGTTCCTGTGTGGGGAGACGAACAGCGGCTACCTCTTCATCCCCCACGTGGCCCCCCCTCACAAGAACGGAGACATGCACGTGTCCATCTCCATCATACAGGAAAGATACACTCACAAACCACACCCCTCCCCCCCCCCCCCACACACACACACACCCGCAAGATAAGAGTATTCGGCTATTAGGATATCAGCCCCACCACACCATTGATTTTTAAGTTTTAGATTTATCGCCTCAAGTGATTTTTTGATTTCTTAGCTGCAATAAAACGTGCAACAAGATAACAGATTTGAGCAACAAGTCTAACATGCAAATTATCGTATGAACAATTTATATATAACCTTATATTTCAATTTAAAAAAAAGAGTCGGCAACTCGAAAACAGAGCCTTGTATGTGTTTAGAACAACGTGTTGTCTCTGTGTACTCCGTACTTGGTGATGAAAGACCTGATTGGCCCGATAGACACTATGACAGAGGAGGAGCACAGTCAGCTGGTGGATGAGAGCATCATCAGACTAGTGCACCAGCCACACATGACTCAGAACAAACCCTTCTTCTACAGAGACCAAGCTAGGCTTGCCACTCTTGACACCCCTCATTTTTTATTAGCCCCCCGCCTGCTCAAAGCAGGACCACCCTTAACACTCCTATCCTACTCTCCTATTTTTGGAATAATAATAAAATGTTTCTAAGTAAAGTCATTACACGAACAGAATTAAAAATGAGGAATTCTTTTACAAAAACGTCACTTGAGAGAGCGCCATAAGACGCCATAAATTAGGCCCGCTTTCATGATTTTCCCCATTTTTATTTCACGTAAAACTCTTTTCTCGTGACAATTTATACAAAAATTTTGCTTCCGCTGAAAAAGCTCATTTTTTGGATAGAAAGCTTCAATTTTTAGACTGGTTTTGAACTCAACTGATTCAAGTTACCAGCTGGTGAAGCAATGGCTGTACCTCTATACAAACTGAGCAGAATACCTTGATCGCAATATGATCATAAATGACTCTACAAAAAGAGTCACTGATGCTGTCAGACATTGTTTACTGTAAGAAATTACGCATTGAACTTGAACAGCTCTCCAAATTCGTAATAAACAAAAAAATTTGTTGTCAATAAATACATTCAGTTGGTATTACTGATCTGCTATGCTAGCCTTCTTGCCCAAAAAACCCATGCAAAAAATATCCGTAAAAGTATACCAAAGCGGTGTCAAACTCCTAATTAAAACACAAGGCCTCTTCCAATTGTGGTGTATGCGAACTTGAACTTCCTGCTGCCCTATCCCCATGCTCCCATGTGTGAAGAACATGCAGCGCCGGCCAAAGTATACCCAGGTAAATTGCAATTGAGCTTCCCTCTACATATTCCTGATCTCTTCAACTATCTTCCTCAAACCCCCCCCCACCCCTATGCTACCTAATTGCCGCCCCCATCATGAAAAAATTCAACGCTTAAGCATATGCAAATTTTGTACCTAGATACGAATCTCCCCTTTCACAAAAGTGAGGGGGGCGGTTACAGAAATCCCAAATTCCCTATCAACACCCTGCTGTTTTGCACTATTCCAACGTTCATAGGTAAGGTGAGTTCTTTCATCTCAGTTTTCCAGAAAGAAGCTTTTTAAAAGAATAAAGTTGAATTGCTTCTTTCTTTGGAAATATATGGATAAAAAATGATGAAATAGCGGATATAAAATTCAGGAGCGGATATAAAATTCTCCAGGTGTGGACGACTTCCTGAAAATTTTATAACCTTTTTCTTAGGTCAACTCACTGCCCCCCCCCCCATGCTACCTAATTACCGCCCCCATCATGAAAAAATTCAACGCTTAAGCAGATGCAAATTTTGTACCTAGATACGAATCTCCCCTTTCACAAAAGTGAGGGGGGCGGTTACAGAAATCCCAAATTCCCTATCAACACCCTGCTGTTTTGCACTATTCCAACGTTCATAGGTAAGGTGAGTTCTTTCATCTCAGTTTTCCAGAAAGAAGCTTTTTAAAAGAATAAAGTTGAATTGCTTCTTTCTTTGGAAATATATGGATAAAAAATGATGAAATAGCGGATATAGAATTCAGGAGCGGATATAAAATTCTCCAGGTGTGGACGACTTCCTGAAAATTTTATAACATTTTTCTTAGGTCAACTCACTGCCCCCCCCCCATACCCCCCCCCTATGCTACCTAATTACCGCCCCCATCATGAAAAAATTCAACGCTTAAGCAGATGCAAATTTTGTACCTAGATACGAATCTCCCCTTTCACAAAAGTGAGGGGGGCGGTTACAGAAATCCCAAATTCCCTATCAACACCCTGCTGTTTTGCACTATTCCAACGTTCATAGGTAAGGTGAGTTCTTTCATCTCAGTTTTCCAGAAAGAAGCTTTTTAAAAGAATAAAGTTGAATTGCTTCTTTCTTTGGAAATATATGGATAAAAAATGATGAAATAGCGGATATAAAATTTAGGAGCGGATATAAAATTCTCCAGGTGTGGACGACTTCCTGAAAATTTTATAACCTTTTTCTTAGGTCAACTCACTGCCCCCCCTCCCCCCTCCCCCCCCCCCCCCCCCCTCAATTACCCTTAGATCAAAAATTGAGATTTTTTTGACACAGTGATTTACAATGATGATGCGAACTTTTCCCAAATAATTTATTGTGTAGCTAGTTCCTCAGATCCTTTTTGCCATTTAAAATCCCAGTGAACGCATTTCAAAAACCCACGATCAAACTTCAGAAGCTGACATTTTACAAAAGACCAGGGGCTATTTTCCGAAAAAAAATCTGCAGCCTTTCATTGCCAGAGATGTGTTAATATAACCAAATTTCACATTTAATTTATTTCAGACTTGCTAGCTATTGAGGCAAACTCTATACCAGAGATAATCGCCCTCGCTCTCAAAACTCTGAGGGACGATATGATGCTGGCCAAGAGAGCCATCGAAAAGTCCAGACCCCCCACAAAGACAAAGGACGCAGTGATTGCACCCATGGACTACGGAGGAATGGTAGCAGGGGACGGACACAGAGTACGTTGAAAGCGATAGTCACAACAGCACAATAAGAAATTTAAAAAGAGGTGAAAACTGATATTAAAATGTGTTAAAACTAACAGTTGTTGATATTTTAGAACTAGTTATATTTCGATAGAATGAAGAGAAAACAAAGTTTAAAAAAAAACGTGGTTTCAAATAATCTTCGCGATCAGAAATCCCGACACCTTTTGTGATAAAAGAATGATTTCAGACAGAACTGAAACGTTTATTATCGGATAAAATTTGATTCATTTGGTATGATCACTCTCAACAAATAGCACAATATTTAGACCAGTAACTAGCAATAACTATTACTGATTTTTTTGTACACCACTTGCGATACATCGTTTAAAATATTGTTTGTGGTTGATAAAATGAGTTATTTCGAAGGAAACACTCAAGTTAAGAGCCCAAAAGCAGTCAAAAAATTGCGCAATAGAAATTTGTAAATTCGAAACGTTAAGTCAAAACACAGGCGAAGCGGAGTTTCGCAACATTCGCAATACAAAAATGAATGACTATGATTACCAGCAAATGAAAACATTGCCAATCGAAGATTAGAAAAGAGTAATGAACGCAAGTAAACATAAAAACATAGCAAACTGACAGTTGGAAAAGAGTAATGAACTGAAAAAAAAACGACTGGTTTTTCAAAAAACTTCAACTTTTGAATTTCGAAAATAAAAGCTCTTTGAACTTGTAGAGCAAATTAAAATGAATCAGCAGTCAAACCGCGAAATCTTAAAATAGAGCAAGAACAATTCTAAGACTTTTTCCTGAAAAAAAAACAAACACAAAATCAGCAAGACGTATATCAGATTTCACAACATTCATCACTTTCAAAAAACACTGTTTTTGTTAAAAGAAACTCAAATTTCGAATTTTCAAAGAAAAAAATAGATGCTCTTTAAGCTCTTTGAATTTCTAGAGCAATTTATGATTGGCACTTTTTTATAACATTAACCCAACTTGAGAAAATTGGATCAACAGATAAAATTTTTATTCCGCTGGAAATTTAACACTTAAATTCCACTTTCGAGACTAGGTATCATTCACGAATTTTTGCGCCATTTCCAAGTTTGTATTTGGAGAGTGCTATTTACGTCACTTTTAGCAGATTAACTTGATAAACTGAAAAAGTGCATGTATACCTAAGTGCATCAGTATTTTAAGACTTTTTCCTGAAAAAAAAACAAAATCAGCAAGACCTATAAAAAAAGTCTTCACTACAAATCAAGCATTTTAAAAACAAAAGTTGGCAAAATTGGTTTTTTTTGGTCAAAAGAGTTATACAAATAGCAAAAAAATCCTGAAACAAAATTACCTGCACCAGAAGAAATTTAAGAAAGAGCTTTCAAAATGTTAAAAAAAGACGAAACTTTCTGTGGTGCCTAAACCGACAAACATTAGCAGACACGAAAGAGAAAGTCAAAAAAGGTCCCGACACTCATTGAGTTTATAAAGAAAACAACTTCCTAAGATTTCCACTAAACAACATGAAAAATAATCGAAAAATAGCTAAAACAAAAAGGCAAAACACCTTGGAACTCAATTACTTGTCCAGAACCAAAATGCACTGTTTTGACATAGAGGCAATGCTGCGCTCCGCAACCACTAGCCAGAGCACGAAAAAAAGCAGCTTTAGAGTTCTGAAAATTATTATTCGAATTATTTAAAAAAAAACCGCGACGTCTCGGACTCGAGCCTACCACCTACTGCGACCTAGAAATTATGAATTTCACGCACTAACCACTCAGCCACGGACGCTAGGTCATCAAACAATAGCCAGAAATAAAGCCGAGAACAGATGCTGTAAAAATTCCAATGCTCCAGATCGTGATTATAGCAAAAAGGCACACAAGTGAACACTTTTAAAGTACACTTTTGTTTGCGAGTTAGGTTAGAAAAAAAGAAGGTTCGTACTAAAAAAAACTAGCTGCTCGCTAGCGTATATATGAAATAAAATCCCTGAATTATAGGCCGATTTGGTGCTGCGGCAACTAAGACAAAAAATCAGACCGACAGCAGTCCGACAAATATAGTTTGACGCACAGACCATTTTCCGCTTGCATAAAAAAACAGATCCTGGCCGTATTCGAACCAATGACCTTTAATTTTATAGAAAAGAGCCGTAGCTCTTCGCCACATACCCGAATTAACATCTAAATGTTGATTTCATAAAAACCAAATGTTAAATAATTCCAGTGATTCTGTTGAACAGTTGTTAACCCGAACCAATGACCTTTGTCCGTTTTCCCATTGCGGCGAGGTTCAACAATTGTAAAGCACTTATGCAATGGTTTATCTGAAAACTTGAAAAATTCCAGCTCTCAGATGAGGGCATTCTGAATAGCAAACAAGTTATTCAATGGAACGTGATATCTTCCATTAAATAGCTTAAATGCTTATCAGAATGCCCTCATCTGAATGCTGGGATTTGTCAAGCTATCCAGATATACTATTGCTTAAGCACTTTCCAAACGTACAATTTCGCCACCATGAAAAAAAAACAGACAAAAAACCCATAAGTATTTTTTGGCACCAAAAAAAACTAAACACTTGCTATCGCAATAAGGAATGTTTAGACCGTGACTTGTGAATCAACACTTCGAGAACTCAAAACTTCACTATCTTGACTATCTGCCATCTGATTTTATATGAAAAAAATGTTATATCAGAACACATCCTCAAAAAACATCAGAAACCAGAATACTCTTTCTCAGTTTCAGTGGTCGGAGCAATAAGCGTGTCAGATCATTCTTTTTCTAAAAACTGTTCAAACATTTTCCGATGACTACAAAACTTAGCCTTTTGAGAAAAATTTGTATGATTTTGCACTTTAGACTTACCTGAGCTCATTTGAACTCAGAAACAAATAAGTGCCTTTAAAGCTGAAATTGACTTCGGATGAAGTTTAATAAAATTCTGTACCAACAATTTCTGATGCACGAAGTCACCATTATACCACCTTTTGAAGAATTTCGTACTTGAGACAAACCTCAATTCATACGAAACCAGAATAAGCCCATTTCAAATTTCTGTACAAGTTATTTCGAAAACCATGAATATCGGCCATTTGAGGATTAATCGCTCTATTTAACACTTCAGACGTTTCCAAGTTCAATTCGCCTCTACCAAGAAATGACTAAGTTCATGCAAGGGAGATGGTACAAGTAAAAGATGACCATTACTTCAATCACAAGGCAATTTTTGAACAATGATTTCATGAGCGGATAATACCTTATTATGATAATTTACATCATACAGTAGCCGTTAAGACAAAGAATCAATACCAAAATACCAACCCTTGGATTGCGCGCTGCTCTGTTCAATAAAATTATGTTGCTGCTGGATGTAATTCACTCTTTCAAGTGTGCCTCGGTTTTTATTCGCAACTCCTGACTTCGCATTTCTCGGGTTGACTCCGTTCTGAGAACTCAGTGGCATATTGGGTCCGCTTCCAGGATTGTCAACAAATGTGTAACCTCGATTGAAATTCGCTTGTGTTGTCGATTGAGGGCTGGGCGAATGTGCAGGAATCGTATGCGGTGGATTTTGGAACACCTGAAAGTTAACATTTTGGTAACTTCCGAATAACAATAATTAATAATATTAGTTCTAGACAACGAGTCCATAGAAGAGCAACGCTGGATGATCTCAATAAGTCTCAATTGTACCAAATCAAATATTTTCAGCATAGAAAAAATGATCGAAAGATATTACGAGGAATGAATAAACAGCTCTACATACCATCGAAAAATCAGCCGCAGTTTTTGGCACCGATCTAACCAAATATAACAAGTCAGAGCGTTGCAATGGGTTTCTCTTGTATTTTTTTTCGGTTTGCGTTTATCCAGCTCTTATTTCACTCATTTCCAATTCAGTACTCTTATTTCACTTATTTTCAATTCAGTACTAATTTTCCACTTATTTTCAACTCAGGGCTTATTTTAAACCTTTCAATTCATCGTGTTTAATAATGGAAATTTTAGATGTCATGACATAATTGATTAACCAATTTAATCGAATTGACAAAAGCCGTACATAGTAGTTTATTGTATTTCGATTATTTTAGAACGCTTGCGATATTTTTCTGTTAAACTGCCCGAAACAGAATATTAGGAACGATCTCCAGTTTAAAGTTGATTTCCAGTATCTTTTTCTTGAGAACAACTTCCACCAATCATGCTCAAGCATTACAATCAAGTTTTGATACAGATGCCAATCTGCGCATTATTTCCAATACAACACAAGCATAGCATGACAAACTAGCCGACAGAAAACGAGAAAAGAAGGACCATGCAAACGATTTCTCCTCCAATGATTTAGCTAAGGGGGGGGGGGGGGGGGAGAAAACACGGAATTTTCAGAAATTAAGTTTCAAAATAGCCTAAGTTGAATCAATGGACAGTTTATTTTCAAAAAAAATCACGTAGGAACATTAAATTAGGTGATTAACAGCACACAAATGCAATTAAATATAAAAACTTTAGTGAGTCAAATAATTTGCGCGTTTGCTCAAAATGCATATATTTTACAAAATTATTTAAAATTAATACACGGCTGGAAGAGATTGATCCCTTGGTTGATGTGGGGGAGATCTTTCATGAGTGCCGAAAAGATCGAGCCGGAAAAATGTGAACATTTTCACAGATAGTCCAAGTGGAGCTTCGCACCACTTACGAAGGAAAAAAGTTTTAAAAAAAAGGAATGGTGAAAAAAGTTAAATCGGAGTTAAAGTTAAAGGGGAATGGTGAAAATCGGTATAAAGGTTTTTGAGAAAAAAAAATTAAATTTTTGCAAAAAGCGACAAAACTTTGCAAAGAGTCTCAATAAAAAAGATCCAATCCCATACTTTCATAATACCTATTTTTATTGAGCAGGACTTGCCGAGCAATACATTTTAAAATCAAACATGCCGAGCAATACATTTTAAAATCAAGTTAGCAACTGAAAAAACTTACAAAGCGAAAAAAAAGGCCGACAATCTTTGAGCAGACACCAGTTGGGCCGAAAAAAAACTGATTTTGTGAAAATTTTAAAAAGTTCAAAACCCCCCTGAACTACCTGCCTATTAACTAGTACCCACCCAATAGTTAAATTTGAATTTTTGAGCAAGTGATTCAACTGATTTTAACTAACTAGTTGTTAGCCCGAAAAGGTTAAATCATTCTGATTTGATAACGCTTGCTAATCGAAAGCGTAAAGACAACTACATCTATCAATATACGTATACATCTGTCTCGAATGGAGTTCAATTTTAGGAAAAACATGACAAACACAATGCCAAGTCAAATACAGAGCTAAGCTTCGTATCTTTTACGATGCAACGCAAGCATAGCATTGCAAGCTAGAGAATAGAAAAGGAGACGGAAACCAAAGTCGAAACAAATATTTAAAAAAATCAAAAACTCAATTCCAGAACAGCAATTGAAAAACAACAACCAGCATCAAACAAAATTCAAGTATCACTTGCCAAGCGAACACTAAGCCAACAACGCTTATGTGAACGCCCACTGAGTCAGAAAAAAAATGGAAAAGATAAAAAATTGTGCAATTGAATGATTTTTTTTAAAAAAAGAACAGGCCTGGAAGCAATATTAGATGCAAAAAAAAAATTTAATAATTTTTCTCAAAAATTAGCAGATAAATTCGTTTAGCAATTTCAAATTAAATGGCTACCTTTTCAAACAATAAGGGCTAGAAAGCAATGGGAACAATTAATCTGTACCCACAAAAAAAAACAATAATACAGCCGATCGAATAACCAAAAGAAATAAAGATTTAAACCAAAACTGTTAAGCGAAATGAAAAAACGAAAAAAATGAAATTTTGAATTTTTTTGCAAAATGTTGAAAGTTTTTCTCATTCAGCTTCTTCATTAGGTAAATTCAGCTTCTTCTGAAAGGTAAATTCAGACTTTTCCAGAACTTCATGTAAGAATTGAACCACTCCTATGTAAAACCAACGAAAACTAAAAGCAAAAAACAGTCGGAGAAAAAGCCTCCAGTACCGAAAATCCATTAAAAATGTTACTCTCAAAAGCAAAAATATACTCTCAATCTCAAAAGAACACTTAACAGGCACCCAAAGCCCACATTTAACATACAACCACTACACATATGATGTTATCATTATGATTACCATTTCGACCATTCTTTACAGTTCTTTACAGGAAAAAAAAGTCCCGGTTGCCATCGCAAGGGTATTAAACATGAAGCATTACCTTGCCATCGCGAATCTTATTTGATGCAGACGCGTACATGTCATTCAGAGAGTGCACTGTGACGTAACTGACCTAGAAAAATGCAAACCTTTTAAGTTAATTTCATTTTAACTAATCGAACTATTTTGATGTAGGTTGAGCATACATTGGCCTCTTGAGTGGACGAGGGAACTAGCCGAGATGAAACTGGTCGTCCAGCAGCTATTCGGGAGTTGGCATACCTTGTCGGTCCAATGACGATAGCTGATGATGCAGCAGCAGGAGATTGACTTTGAGATCTATGACTGCCAAATTTATTGCTGTTCGGCAACATTACGAAGTTGTAGTCATAAGAATCCGAAAAAATTACTAAGTTGAGCTATTTTACCTAAAGGCGAAGCGGAGCTTCGCACCACTTGCGATAAAACACAAAAATAAAATTTTCAAGAGTAATCAGAAGGTCAAAAGTATCATAGCAACCGAGGTTACAGTCAGGAGTACCTTCATCACGTATTCCAGTCAAAATCCTTGGAATTTTCTAGATCCCGAAGTGATAATGATAAAAGAAGATGACAAGTGTTGAAGTCCTTTTCAATTTAAATCGATACGGGTTACGTTTCTTCAATAGGAACACGCAACTCGACACGAGAAAATTGAGTAGAAAAAACACGCAACAATTGAGTAGAAAAAAATTAAATGTTAAAAAAACTAGATGAACCAAAATTTTCGCATGTCTCGATAAAAAACAACTAGGGGTCCAATTAAAGCTGGAGGTACGTGCTCGATACTAAATCATTTGCTAACTGATGCCAAAAAATGATTTCGAAAATTTTCTATTTTCTTTCTTTGTTTATAGGTAATCAGAAGGTCAAAAGTATCATAGTAACCGAGGTTACAGTCAGGAGTACCTTCATCATGTATTCCAGTCAAAATCCTTGAAACTTTCTAGATATGGAACTGATAATGATAAAAGATTATCAATTACAATTAAAATCGATACGGGTTACGTTTCGAAAATTGGACTTTGCCAAAACCTTGGTTGTTTCTCTACTAAAAAATAAGTGAGAAGAGTATTAAATTTTGATTTAATCAATTTTCCCAAGTAGATAACATTTAGCGCAAAAAAATCAGGAGTCGCCGCTTCTGCACTAAACAAAAGTTCAATTAAGAAATGAAAATGTGGTCAAGACATATAATGAAAAACGTGTGTTTGCACAGCGATGCCCAGCCTTTGTCTTAAAAATAGAAAACTGCGTTCTTGAGTTCTTGCATCAATGCGGGGGGAGAGTTCTTTCAAAAAATTATAGCTGGTTTCACCTATACCTCCAAGGGTCTCGATCGCAACAGGTTCAAAATAGTGAGAGGTTTCCAATTCAATTCAATTTACCAGATGTCACTTAAATTGTAGTGTCCTTGAGTGATACCTCCCTTCGAGAGTGGAAATGTCATCGGTGTGGAACTGGGATCGGAATGTTTCAAAGATATTGGCAGAATTCTGACCTCTCCGACCCGTTTGGGATGCGTGATTATATGCTTGTAGGTGTCTTTGGCAGCGGTTTCTCGACGCAAAATATGTCCAGGTGCTTCTGTCTTCTTCTCGTCACGGACTCGAACAGTGGACGAGACTTGCTCACAATGTATAACACGTCGTTTGAGATAGTTTTTGGGTATCTATAGTTCAGTATGAGTCTCATATGTTTCTGTGGATAATATCAATTTTATCGTTGACGGTTTTGTTTGCAGACCATGTTGAAAAGTTGTATGTAAGAATGGATTTCACGTACTTATTGTATATTGAAACTTTGCTGGTGACACTGATGTAGGGGTTTTTCCGTACTTGTCTTTTCTTATTTATTGTTGCATATGCTAAGCCGTTTCGATGGGTAATGTCTGCAGTATCATCGAGTATGGAACCCAGTTTTTTGTGCTAGTAAGGTCACAACGCTCACTGAATGGTGTCAATTCTGTCTTGGAATCATTTACCTTGAAATTAGAGGTTTATTAGAGGAATGATTATTGAGTTTTCCAGCTGGCGATAATTGATGCTTTTTCCATCCTCTGCTATATTGGCGATGACTGAGCCTTATTGTTTTCCTGAGATGATTGTAACATTCGCCCAAGTATTACACAGTGACGGAGCGTAGAAAAAGTAACTATAGACGACTGGCTGGCGTCATATGCCTAAATTCTACTCGTTTTTCACCGTCTCGACCTAGCCAGTTGATTTTCTTATCTGTTTCGGTTTCGGGCTAAGTAAAAAGTTACGATTTTCAGGCCATCCATCAAACGACCTTTATCAGTTTTCGTTACATGCGAATACAACCACATAGCTGGGTCTCGGATCCCCAGACTACGTGATTGCTATTAAAGACACGGCTAGAATATCCTATTTTACTATGTTTTTGGTGACAGTTCTATATTAAATCCATTTGAGATGAATTGAACATATGTGCCAGTCGGTCATATTTGGAAGTTTGACCTTGAGAGAAGCAAAAAACACTTAATTTTGGAGTGAAATTTAATTTTTCAAAATTTCGAATGGAACCTGTCATGCACAATTTTCTCGCGATAACTGAAAATCAGAAAAGAGAAGTCAGAACGATCGAGTGACAATCGCGGGAAAGTTGCTAGAAAAATCAGTGGGAAATTGCTATTCGCAATTTCAGTAGCAATAATAATCACAAAGCAAATCGCGGGAAAGTTGCTAGAAAAATCAGTGGGAAATTGCTATTCGCAATTTCAGTAGCAATAATAATCACAGTAGCAATAACAAAACCCAGAGTAGAGCTGTCCCATCTAAAACAGAGACGAGCGCATTCCCACGAACTGGATTGTTGTGATTGGAGTATTATTCTAAACTGGACTAGAGTGAACCTTCGGTGGAAAGGTGGACAGCTAGAGTGTCCCAATGGTTCACGAGAACTTACAGTCTAGAGTAAAAACTTGTTCTTGTTATTAAAACTGACTAACATTAAACTCATTTTAGTTACTTTATTGATTCTTGAGTTGCTCACCGACTTATTTACTTCCTGGTTCTTGAGCGTGCTACAATGTGAGTACTAATTTAAATTTCTAGAGTGTGTTTTATAATTGTTATGTTGAGGTAAGGCGAGTTTTAGGTTGATCCATCTGAAATGGATCAAAGTTCCACTGTCTAATAAAAAGTAACTTAACGGATTGTTCCGACCCGGTTTTTAATGGCGTTCATGTATTTTGGGTATCTAGAGACCTAAGTATGGGGACGTTTCTAATTCTAGAGTGGGGGGATATTTTAGTAGTAGCCTTTAAGCTGTAACGGGTCGTAGTCTCATGTCACAAGCGAACCGAATTGGCTCCGACTGATTTGAGGTACAAAAACACAAGAGATAGTGTCCCTGACTCTTGAGCCAATGGTTATAGGGCCTGTTTTTCTTAAGCCTCATGTGTGACTGCAGTAGACGAATGTTACATAGTGTTTTTATGGCGCTCCTGGGTGTTTACGACATCAAGACTACGCAGTCGAACCCACTTGAGACAGCTTCGGGCTGAATGCCCATTCTAGAGTACCGGCGGTACGGTTCGACAGGAACGTTCAAACCTTCCGGTTGTACCGTGATAGCTTTTTAAGAAAACTCAAGAAAACTTCCTGGTACGCTCTCCGAACGAGGCTTAGCTAACCGAGTAAAGGGGGGCAACTAGGGGGACAAAAAGACGAGCAAAAAGACAAAAAGCGAAACAAAAACCATAAAACGAAAAAAGACAGTGACTTTGACACCAGATTAGTTGGATCAAACCTTTATATTAATTAAATAGTATACCCATACTGTTTTTACAAGTTCGATCGTTTCGATCAACCTAGTAATTTAACCCAGTAACCTTAATAAAGAGCCCGAGTGTGGGGCGTTGTCAAGGGTTTTCAGATAGCTTGGAACTTAGCTGGACAACAAGGAGACTTGACTGGAAGAGGTGACCAGCCGAGTGGGAAAGTGGTTCAGGAGCACTTGAGCTGAACCAATAGGAGACTCGACTGGAAGAGGTGACCGGCCGAGTGGGAAAGTGGTTCAGGAACACTTGAGCTGAACCATTAGGAGACTGGACTGGAACAGGTGACCAGTCGAGTGGGAAAGCAGCCAAGAAGGATTTGGCAAATCTCGAGTTCGCAAGTTGGGCAGAACGGGTATCGTTAAAATCCAAATTACATTATAGGAGATAAGTGTAAAATTGGATAAGCGAAACCCCCCGGTTTTGAGGAACGTTTTTACTTGAGCAGGCCTGGAGACAGGTCTACAGTTTTCTCTTGAGAGGTTTAGCACCCGGCGCTTAAGGTGATTTTAGGCTTAAGAAGGGGGGCTAAAAAGGGGGGAGGTTAGAAGGGGGGCTGGTTAAGTTAGAGGTTGGCGGTTGTAAATTGTAAAAAGGGGAGAAATTAGAGTAACTAATTGGTCGACATCGTTGATTTATTTACATTAGTCATTTACACGCGTTGGTCATAGGAAACGGATATCCAAAATTGGAATTAGGTTAAGGTAGGTACCCTGGTCGGTTCGGTAGGGGGGAACGGACATAGACAGTTTTTGTGATACCCCATAAGATCGCTAGCAGGGGGGAAGGAAACGCGTGGCAATTAGGTACCAGACATTTTTTTTCGACGAAAGGTAGACATTGGTCACCTTTGAAATTTAGGTGGGCTCATTTTTCAGTTTTTATTACTTTTTCTGGCTTGGATTTTTTGTTGCATTTTGGGGAGGATTTGTGTTTAGTTTTTATACGAACAGGTGATCACAAGATACCTGCGCACAGGTTTTGGTCTCAAGTTGCTTGGAACATTGAAATAGAGGTAACTAAAAAGAAAAAAGAAAAAAGGGGGGTCAGCATTTGGCTTTTAAGAGAGGGTTTTTGGGAAAATTTTACTAGAGCTTGAGTGGTGGTACAAGGCACAGTGAATCAAGAAGTCCCCATAACGAAAAAGAGAGAAGTTCCACCGCTCAGACACTTGTCAAACAGCCTTGGGACAGTGCCAAAGAAGTCCAGGGACAGTGTTGGACCAGAACAGTCTTGATACAGTCTTGGAACAGTGGTCTTGGGACAGTGGTCTTGGGACAGTGGTCTTGGGACAGGGTCTTGGGACAGTGGTCTTGGGACAGTGGTCTTGGGACAGGGTCTTGGGACAGTGGTCTTGGGACAGGGTCTTGGGACAGTGGTCTTGGGACAGGGTCTTGGGACAGTGGTCTTGGGACAGTGGTCTTGGGACAGTGGTCTTGGGACAGTGGTCTTGGGACAGTGGTCTTGGGACAAGGGTCTTGGGACAGTGGTCTTGGGACAACGGTCTTGGGACAGGGGTCTTGGGACAAGGGTCTTGGGACAGTGGTCTTGGGACAGTAGTCTTGGGACACTAGCCTTGGGATAGTAGTCTTGGGACAGTAGTCTTGGGACACTAGCCTTGGGACAGTAGTCTTGGGACACTAGCCTTGGGACACTAGCCTTGGGACAGTAGTCTTGGGACACTAGCCTTGGGACACTAGCCTTGGGACACTAGCCTTGGGACAGTAGTCTTGGGACACTAGCCTTGGGACAGTAGTCTTGGGACACTAGCCTTGGGACAGTAGTCTTGGGACACTAGCCTTGGGACACTGGCCTTGGGACAGTAGTCTTGGGACACTAGCCTTGGGACAGTAGTCTTGGGACACTAGCTTTGGGTCAGGGGTCTTGGGACACTGACGGAGTACTGGGACATTACCGAACAGTCTTGGGACAGTAAAAGGAAGCCTGGGACGGTACGAAGAAGAGTAGGGACGGTAACTGGAAGTCTTAGGACAGTATAAAAATTGAAGTAAAATTACAACAAGTTGTTTTAAGACAGAATTAAGACAGAACAAGACTAATTGGAACCCGGTACGGTTGGGACCACGAATAAAGAAAGTTACTCGAAGATTTTAGAGAACTGGAACAAGGTTTTTATCACGTTGTATATTTTCTTTTAAGAATTTGTTTCCACAAATTTTTTTTTTTATTCTTAGAATAGAATTGTGTATATAAAAATATTGTAAATAAGGGAAATTGTAAATAGGAATAATGAAACGGAGTAGGGTACCGGTGCTTGAAAAAAGGTCAAGTGGATCAAACACGAAATATAACTCGTCGCTGCGTGGAACAACATCAAGGGGCCCAGGCAAAACAAGAAATAACTTTTCAGTTAGCATGGTCAGCACGAGGAGTGGCACCGAGAGCAAGACGCGAGAAGATGCGAGGGAAAAAGAGGTGGAGCCTACAATCGAAATCGACCTAGAGACACCAGACCAGAGCGTAGATGAACTGGAGAAAAAGACGACGGAGTCAACTCCAATGCCCAATGCAGAAGAACCAAACCCGAAACCCATAGAGTTCTCACCAATAGACGATGTGGAAGATGCAATAGGCAACACCGAAGAAACGGTGAAAGAAGACTCTCAAGTAAAAAAGACATCTTTTACAGAATGGTTGGCGATGATGGTCGGAATAAAAACGAAAGAGAACGTGACTGAAGAACCAAAAGCTGAAAGAGCACGAACATTTGGGACAGTGAGCACGAAGACGACAGAAGCCAATCCGAGAGAGGAACAAACTAAAGCAGAAGCAACGGCCGAAGAAAGACCAACGGCTGACCATGAAGAGGCTACTCTTGAGCTAGGTGACTTGATGGCAAAACTGAATCAGATCGACAAAAAGCTGAAGCACAGCGAAGAGGACAGAGAAGTGATAAGAAAAGAATTAAGATACATAAAACACGAGTATCTGGATAGTTATTTTAACCTGGCTAAGGCAACAGACGAGAGACTCAAGGAGATGACAGATAAGGTAGAAGCCACCAATAAAGAACAAGAAGGGAACATCAAAAAAGATTTGCAACAGTTGAAAAACCGATATGATGATGTCAACAGCCAAATAGGTAGCCTGGAAAAGAGGCTGGACACAATGAGCAAGAATCAGGCCGAAAGTTCAGGTGCAATACAGACGAAATTGGATGCAATCTTGAGAAATTCTACCTCACAAGAAAGACCGGCAGCGGATCGCACGCAAGGCACCAGAGTTGACTTTGTGGAACCACAAAGGGGCAAACGGCAATCGACACCGTTGCCCTTAACCCGGGATACGGTGAGCATAGCACCAACGGCTGATAAAACAATCATGAAAAGTGGGAATTCAAACACAACGAGTGGTCCAGGGGACTCAACAGCTAGCAGCAACGCAGGTCCGGATGCCATGACGTGGGCAAGCACTTGGGAGATGATGAACAGGACTCTAGAGTCCTTCGCCACGAGGAACACTAACTCGAGCGATAGGAGAGACGGAAAATCAAGGAAAACTTTCAAGAAGCCAAAAGAATTCAAAGACGACTCAGATGGATGCATTGACACGTGGGTGGAAGTGATGAGATTACATCTAGAACAAGATAACTTAAATGATGAAAGGCAAGCATGCACAGCCATACTCAGTAACCTGGAAGGCACGGCATTGAAATGCGTGGTTGCAAAGAAAGAAGAAGAACGCGATACCGCGGACAAGATCTTCGAGATATTGCTGAATCGATTCGGGTCAGGCATGAAGGGTCACCAAGCGATGATGCGATTTGAAAAGAGAAGGCAGAGGGACGACGAGTCAATAGATCGGTTCCTAGATGATCTCGAGAGCTTGAGAAGAAGGAGTGACCCAGAGGAGTCGACAAACAGAAGGAACTTTAGCATTGCCTCGAAGTTCATTGATGGGGTAAAAAGTGACGACTTAAGGACAATGTTAGCAACATACTACACATTGTCGAAAGACAGCGCACCAACCCCAGAAGAAATGAGACAGAAATCAAGGGAATACATGCTGATGAAACCCAAGAAATACTCATATACAGAAAACAGGAACACGCAAGGGGGAAGTCAACCCCAGAGGTCGTCATGGTACAAGCCTAGAGATGACATGGACAAGCGCAGATCATGCGCGAACTGCGGGTCGGCGGATCACCACAGGGCTGACTGCACAACATACAAACAAGGCATGAAGAGTCTAGGATATGCACCAGATGAGGAGGACATGAGCCAGATGGAGGAACACGAGTACTATAGTGGCTTAATCATCAAGATAGGCGCAAGATGCTTCTTCTGTAACCAGGAGGGGCACTTCAGAATGGATTGTCCCTTGTTCTGGGAAGCGGTCAAGGACCAGAGTCACCCCAAACATAAGTTGGCATTAGCGGCAGTGCAGAATCAGCGGAATAGACAAAACGAATTTGAATCTAGGAACTTAGGAGCACCAAGCACGGAATTGCCGACGAAAACAGTGAAAGCTGTAACACATGTTAATGGTGCGATAGAGTCCGCGGCTGGGAACTCGCTAGAGATAAACTATGAGAAAGCGGCGACGGAAGCAATTGCCAAAGTAAAACAGGATCTGGCTGCGAAAGAAATAGAGCAACGACTAAAGCTGGAGATCGAAAGACAGAATTTCAACGAAGCATTAACCGGATCGAACCAAACACCAGAGGCTGTACCGGGCTCAACAAAGACGGGGAATTGTAACACTGTAAAAATGGTGACGGGAAAGCCATTCGGCATATCGAAAATTGGGGCTAGAATAATGTCGATAATCACAGTGGGCGGCCACGAGGTAACCAGAAACTTGAGCGAACCGAGCGACCAGACGATAATGCACATTGACGTGTACGCAGATTACTTGAGCTGTATAAGCCCACAAACGACTTCTAGAGCCTTGAGAGCACTACTCATGAGAGGGGGCAGCAAGTCGGTACGTGTTGATAGCAGATATACTGAAGCTTATGGTCCACACGAGGTGATGCTAAATATAGATGGGATTAACATCTATACCAAGACGATGATAACATGTGACGAAGACCTAATTGGACAAATCTACGTAGGGAAAAAAGAATTGAAAGTGAGATCGATTGGACACTGCGCCATGCTTGAAGAAGATGCAATGCACATCGGGACGGAGGCAGATGTGACAGGGCACGTGCTGGATATAAGTGGCAAAAAGACTCAGTTGCGTAGGTTGCTTGACACGGGAGCAGTCTTGAGCGTCATACCAATCGAAACTTGGGAGAGGATGGGTTTTGACAAAGGTGACTTGATAGACTCGAGAATACGGCTGTCGGCTGCAAACAAAGGGGCCCTTCGGGTGCTGGGCAGGACGCCGATAATAGCCCTCAATTTGGGGGAACGTAACCTGTGGATGAGCTTTATCGTGGTAGAAAACCTAGATGAATCTGACCAATTCATTTTGGGCAGAGACTTCATCAGGAATTTCGACGTAACGATTGATCTAAATAACGCAATGTTCAGGATACGGAACCCGGATAGGAGGTACGCAATCAAACCGGTAAATTTAATAATGGCAAATGAAAACAAAGCACCGGTATTCTTGAGTAGGAGGGTGAGGCTAAAAGCTAATGAAGCGGCAATCGTAAGTTTGAGGATGAAAAAATACAATGAACTAAGTGACAACAAGCAAGTGTGCATAGTTCCGAATCCTAATAGTCAAAGTGCTGCTGTTTTAGGAAGATCATTTTCGATAACGAAGAGCGGCCTCTGCGTCAGTGTCTTGTTGAATACCCTTGATATACCGATCACGATACAGAGAGGGAGGAAACTGGGATATGCTTTACCGGTTAAAACTCGATATGAAACAATTGAGAACTCAAAACAAAATGAAGTTGTTGATTGTCCCAATCACAGGGACAAAATTTGTATCTTGAGACGATTGCAGAAAATAAAAGATTCTTCAGGTCTTATTAAATCACTTAAGTCAGAAACGGATGATGGTCTTTCGAGCTGTTCGAACTTTCCAGAGCGACCCACACTAGATGAAATGCAAAATGAAAAACCGGTCCTGCCGGAGATTGAACATTTGAAGGGCAAACTGAAAGATGAACAGCTCGAAGCCATCAAGGACGTACTAGAGCAAAACGAGGAAGTTTTTTCGAGGCATAAGGCGGATATCGGGTGTTGTAATTTCGTTGAACATGAAATAGAACTTGAGGAAAACGCGGTACCACACAGGGAGGGGGCGAGGCGCATGACCCCACACAAATCGGACGCGTGTAGAAAAGAGATCGAGACGTTACTAGAGTATGACATGATAGAACCATCCAAGTCACCGTGGGCGTGTGGAGTAGTGATGGCCAAAAAGAAAGGCGACCAGTTGAGGTTTTGTTGTGACTTTCGATACCTGAACTCCGTCACGGTGAAGGATGCCTATCCCATACCTAGGATTGATGAGAGCCTCTCGAAGTTAGGTGATGCAAAATTTTTTACGACTCTTGATTTAGGCTCGGCCTTTTGGCAAGTACCACTAAGGAAGCAGGACAGGGACAAGACAGGGTTTGCCTGCGAGTTGGGTCTGTTTCAATGGAAACGGATGCCGTTTGGACTTTGCAATGCCACAGCCACGTTTCAGCGGTTGATGGCACACGCGCTGATAGGCGTAACGAAGAAGTATGGCAACCTGGTAATGTGCTACGTGGATGACGTGGTAATAGCGACGCCAACACTGGAAGACCACATTGAGAGACTAGACGAAGTGTTTGCATGCATGAAGAGGTCGGGGCTAAAGTGTAAACCATCAAAGTGCGAGATACTCAAGGACTCAATAAAATACTTGGGCAGGATGGTAGACAAGCACGGCATCAGACCTGATACGGACGCCGTGGAAGCAGTCCTGACCTGGAAATCACCGAAGACAGAGCACCAGTTGATGAGCTTCCTGGGTTTCGCTAACTATTATAGAGAGTTCATCAAAGGCTATGCAGACAAGGTATACCCGATGCAACAATTAATGAGACACAAGGGCAAGAAATTCACGTGGAACAACGCAGCAGAAGAGTCATTCCAGAGGATAAAGAAAGAGCTATGTGAGGCACCAGTACTGGGTATGCCGACTGAGAAAGGGATGTACGTGCTGGACACGGATGCGTCGGTAGTCGCGATTTCTGGGATTCTCCACCAAGAACAAGAATGGAATGGGAAGACAGTCTTGAGACCAATAGCGTACGGGAGCAAAGTCCTGAGTGACACGGAAATGAAGTACGGAGCACCGAAAGCTGAGATGTTCGCGGTGGTTACCTTTGTCGAGAAATACAGGGCATACCTGGGCAGTGAGCCATTCAAGTTGCGAGTCGACAACAGAGCACTGAGCTGGCTGAAAACGTACTCAATGGACCAAAGTTACATTGGGAGGTGGATAGTTCGCCTGGACGGATACAACATGATAATTGAGCATAGAACGCGAGATAAACATCAGAATGCCGACAGCTTGAGTAAGAAGACGGAGTTCTATGAGAGACAAGAGCAAAGAGAAGCAGACAGACCTGAAATCAAAGATGGCTTCTCATTCATGGACACGGAAACGTACGACAGTCTTCCACTCACGAGATGGCTGGACAAGTCAGGCAAACCGATAGAAGATCATCCTGAATTGCCTAAAGAGCCTCCAGAGAAGACCATCTTGAGGAAGAGCAAGAGGATTCCGATTGAGATTATACTCAAGTCGAAGATCGTGAAGGAGACGCTCAAGGCAAAAGGCTATGATCTTAACCAGGTGGAAGCAGGAACTGCACAGATAGATGATGACTTAATGAGGTTTCTCGAGAAACTATCAGATGATAAGCCCGTGATCCAGGAGAAAGGTCAAGAGAAACCGGAATTCACTATACTTCGGAGAAAAGAGACAGTGAACGATACTGACTCATCAAGAGGAAGCGTCACTGACAGCAAAGATGTCGTGCGGTCACTAGTTGACAAAATCCCCGAAGACATTCTGGAGCAGACCAAGGTTAGGAAAAAGAAAGTGACGTTCAAGGAAGATACTGAACACCTGGGACTAGGTCAAGAGTCCGGGGAGTGTTCCAGGTTCACGGAAGAAGGAACCGGAGAAGGAAAATTGTCCGGGGAGCGTGAAGGATGGGATGAAGACTCGGATGAGAGCAGCGAAAACCAAGACAGTCTGTGCATGATACTGGCGGAAGAGAAGACAAGGCACCACGACAGGGAGTTACAGACGGATCCATCTTCAGGAACATACAACATGGACATACAGGAGATGCGAGGTGGTGAGGAACTTGAGAAAATTGCGGTCGCAAGGAAACCATTCAGGGAACTATCATGCAACTCAAACATCAGAACGAATCTGGTGCCAGAAGATGATATGAAAATCGTGAAAAGGATGATATGCGTGAAACTGAGTGATGACATCCACAACCCTGGTGAGATGAATGGACAGATCATGGCGCTAAAGGAGCATGTCAAGGCAAGATATAGGCTGTCAGATCTAATAAGAGTTCAGAAGAATGACAAAATGACAAGTAACCTCTCCAAATGTATCCAGTCGGTGGTCAAGGAGAAGGGGGAACTTGAGGAAGACAGCTACAAGATCTTGAGCCAGTTCTACAAAGAAAAGAAAGACTTACTTTATCACACAGCTGATGGAGTGGTAGCGTGCAAGAGGAGAGATGAGGAAAAGATATTACACAAACACAACCTCATCATACTACCACAATTGTACCAGACAGAGGTGCTTTTCAGATCACACGACCAGATGGGTCACCAGAGGATAGACAAAGTACAACAAAGGATACTTCACAGATTTGATTGGCCAGGAATGAGAAAAGCTTGCGAGAGATGGGTGAATGCCTGCCTGGCATGTCTCCAGGTAAAAGACCCAAGGAAGATGAAGTTTCCCCTCAAGTCCGTTGAGAGCTCGGAGTTCAATGAAGTGGTGCAGATAGACCATCAAAAAATCTGCATGACAGAGTCGGGATACAACCAGATACTGGTTATAATAGATCACTTCACAAAGTTGGCGGAAGCGGTTCCGTGCCAGACAGCCTCGGCCGAAGAGACATGTGATCATCTGATAACGCATTGGATATCGCGGTATGGTTCTCCAATGAATTTCCAGTCGGACAACGGCAAAGCTTTTTTGTGGGGGACTTGACAAAAGAATTGATGAAGAGATCGCACATTGCTCAAGCACACTCGACGACCTATCATCCGCAGACCAATGGGTTGGTAGAGAGACAAAACAGGACACTGGTCAACATGTTAAGGGTGTACTGCTCAAGATACATGACGGACTGGGACAAATACCTGCCACAGGTAGTAGGAGCCTACAACAGTACACAGCACTCAACTACGGGCATCAGTCCTTTCATGATGTTGACGGGCAGGGAGAGAGCAATGCCTCTGACATTCTTTTACCCGGAATACGAGGGGAAAAGGACGTCGCCTCAGGCATACGTGAAAGAAGCGATCAAAAGACAACAGGAGTTGAACGAGCTATGCAGGAGGAACACGGCGCAAGCGCAAATGAGGCAACGCAGGAAATACGACGAAAAAATATTAAGAGCAAAGCCATATGAAGTGGGCCAATACGTGTGGGTCTTCCAAAATGTAATACCGCCCAAGGGAACAAAGAAACTACTCAAGAAGTGGAGGGGACCATTCATGATAACGGAGGTTCATCAACAAGGACGGTTCTATCGCTTGAGTACTGGGCGAGCGGCACATTATGAAAATCTGAAGCCTCACGTCCCGTCCCCAGAGGATTGGTGCATACCGAAGGACATGGAGGGTCTTGAGTACCTGGTGGTAGAGCCAGCGTGTGAAGTGAATGAGAAAGGCACTAGAGAGAAAAATGATGGTAAGGAGAACTTGAGTTTGGACGACAATGAAAAGATAGGAGTGGGGTCTGATGCAGGATCATTTGTAGAAGAAGACTGGAACGACCCGGAGCAAGACGAGGTGCCGAAGTGGATGGAGCCGGATCGACCAACACCACCGGAAACCAGGACTGGCAATCGTAAACGCACCGGCATGAGGTACAACAGGTACGGGGATGACTTCTTGATCGATAAGATACAGCCAGACAATTTGGGCGAGGAATTACTGAAGGCAGGCGAACTGGAAGCCGGAGAGGAATGGCAGGTCATTGACGATGGTGGTCATTATCCGCAGGATGATTACTCGACGCCAGAAGTAGAAACGGATCTCGAACAGAGTGAGATAGAGAGGAGGGAGAACACGAACTTGAGGATTCTAGAGTGGATGCGTGATGTCAAAGACGAGAGCCGCTAAGGACAAAGCATTCAGCAAGTCGATGTATCAGCAGCAAATTACATGAAGACAGAGGACCCTCTTTTCGGATGGACGGCAACAGACAGGCCACTGGACATTCCTCAGGACAATTCAGACCCGACAACATCGACGGGGACGTCGATAAATATTTTTGTCCGGGGTGTGGGGGTAGGACTTACCCACACCGAAAATTTGATGATAAAGAAGCTCAACGAAGTGAGAGAAACGAGCGAATTGGAACTGGAGGAAGAAGAGCCAGAGCCTACTATAGGTCGGAATTTCAAAACGAAATTCGAAATACCCAATGAATACTCGGAGAAGATCATGATAACGGATAGCGACTTCATCCTGTCAAACAGGACCAGCGCGATCTGCATCACGGCGGACATGAGTTTCAAATCAAGATTGGAAGCTGACTTCAAAAGAGAGTACCAGAATGTAGAGTTTCTGTTCAGACAGAGACCAGGACTGGGAGGGATGGCAGCGCTTCCACCGTCAGTGGCACAAGTCCCGGGCAAATATCTGTGCTTCCTAGTAACGAGGGTCAATGACAGGAACACAATTGATCCCGAACACGTGATATTGGCACTAACAAGATTACGAGACTTCATGATTGAAAGAGGGATAACAGAGGTCTCAATGCCGGTGTATGACCCAAACAGGGGCAAACTGAGCCCAAGGGAATTGTACGCTATCCTACAAGTGGTCTTTGCAGAAACTGAGATAATGGTGTATCTTCATAAGAAGTACTACTTGAGCATCGCCTGAGTCGGGTACATGGGGGTATCGAGTCGGGTGTGAGGGAGGAGTCTTGAGTTAGGTACTGGGGTGCGGCGCAGGTAAAGGGATCTTAAGATATGATTGGCATGACAATCAAATTTTAAAACGAGTTAACGGTGCTAAAACATAAAATGAATCTGCATGCTTTTAAGGAAATTCCAATTGAATTGTTTTAAGTGATATGAGAATGATAAGATTTTAACCATACTGGTAGAAGGGGGGCCTCTAGGTTAGGAACATGACATGTGAAGTTTTAATATGCTTTCTGTTTTTAGATCAAGTTTGAAAAACAAAGTTGAAAATCCAACTATACTCGAAGCGAGAAACAGAAAGGGAAATCTTGATTGAACTCGCGATAATCCGCACCTACAGCAAGTATTTGCAAGGGAACGTTTCTAGAGAATTCTTGAGTTGGGTAATACTTAAGTCGGTTGGGTAATTCTTGAGCTGGTTAACACATACCTATATACATCCCGAAGTCACGAAGAATGGCAGACCGATTCTGGAAATCCATGCCCGCGGCCCTGAGGAAGCCCACTCTTGATGAGCTGTACAGACGCCTGAGGGACTTGGACTACACCCAAATAGACGAGAGAATGGCGGTGATGCTGAATGCCATCCTCCAGTTGGAGGACCAGGGTGAGTGCAGGGAGTCTGCAACGGAGGCTGTCTTGATGATCGGATACACCACCGAGGGTATATCAAACCAAGAACAGACCAGATGGTTGTCTTGGAACGTGGATGGAGGAGTAAGGGGCTTTGACTTGGCAAGGAATCCTGGCCTGAGTAACAACACTGAATATGGCGCAGGGGAGTTCCCACTACCGACTAGGCCAACAGCAAGATCTACAAGCCAGGGCTCGAGTAGGGTGCCGTCGATGACGCGAGCGCAACAGACGACCGAGGCATATCCGGATCTGGGTGTTCTAAAGAAAGAGCTCGAGAAGGCGCAGAAGGAAAGGAACAAGGCGAACCTCGATCGGGATCAGGCGAAGCTGGATCGGGAGAAGATTCAGCTGGAGAGAGACCAGGCAGTCAACGAGCGAGATCAGACTCTGAGGTTACTTGAGGTGCTAAAAGTTGAACATCAGCAGGAACTAAGGGTGCGGGAGAGCGCCGCGAATCGTGATCAACTGAAGTCGGACTTGGAGAGAATAGAACAGCGACAACGTGAGCTTGACGCACAGAAGGGAGCCAGGCCGAAGGAGCGAGTGGTGACCAGCTCGGGGCCAGAGTCGCGCATGGAGGTGGATGAAGCTCCCAGGGCAAGAGGACGGTTCAACCTTGACCGTGAGGCCAGAGAACACATGAGTGAAGGGTTGGAAGTCTGGATACCGAATGACGCGATGCCTTCCTTGCGTGGCCTAGAGACACAACCTGTACGTCCACTAATGGATGTGGTGCTGCCGGGATATACCCCAACCTCGACCTCGAGCGACAGTCAGGTGAGTGGCGGCTCATCACGCCTGAAAGAGCTAGGCGAGAAATTACAGCAGAAAAACCGGGAAAGATCGGCAAGACCGGAGCTTCCCCCAACTTGGAGGGAACAGCCGGTCAGGAGCGTCGTGATCTCGAGTTATAAGAAAAATACAGAGGGAAGGTACCACAGGCACAATCGACTGGATTGGAGTGCGGAACAGGGAGCCAGGAGGGACTGCTTCCATGATGCAGCCTGGGTGGAGTATCTCGCGCCACCTCGTGTGCCAGAGGGTGCAGTTCACCTAATCATAGGGGACAGCCTGGTGCCGGTGTTGACCCGGATCCAGTCGCATGGGCAGACAGGAATCTTGAGTTTTGCTGGAGCTGCCACGCCACAGATGTTGGCAACCCTGGACATGCTAGGGATGACTAAAGTATGCACGGTGACCCTGATGATCGGGACAAACGATGTGTCAAGGGGAGAAGCGAGGAAAATAACGAGGCTGTACGACAAGATGAGCTGCCTTCTTGAGGAGCTGAGGATCCAGATGGACCCCATCCTGCTGACAGTATGTACGGTCCCCTACAACATGATGTTTGATCAGCACGCCTTGGAGATGAACGAGAAGGTGCGGAACCTAAACAAGGTGATCCGAGACATACACCGGAAGAGTGTGCTTCCTGTCAGACTGTTGGACGTAGCAGAGCGCATGGAGAAAGAGGGATTCCCTGAAGACACCTCCAATGATGGAATCCATTTCGATAGGCCAAGGGGAGCGGAGTGGCTGAACGACGTCTTCCAGGAACACATAAACACGCTAGAGTCGGATCTGCTAGAGACAGCCCAATTTACCTTAGGACCACCTCCGAACCCACCATTCCTTGCCTCAAGGGCCTTGTCTGGTCGCTTGGGAACGAGAGTTGACGCTAGAGACGGTTCGAGGAGCATCCAGACCCGATTGCAGAGTGCCACGCCAATGGAATCTGAGGAGGTGATGTCATCAACACCTCCAGGCTCGGCGATGTCCTCAGTGGTAGTGGCAGAGAGCAAGCGGGAAAAGAGGTCTATGGAGACCGCTCGCTTGAGATATCCTGAGAAGGTGAAAGAACTGGACCTAGAGAGTTTGGAATGCAGGCGAGAATTGGCGGAAACCCTGGGGATTGAACGAGTGTCGCACGAGGATTTGAATAGACATCATTGCGTGGACTGGTTGAAGCTCATGAGGCGCACTTCTCGAGAACGAAATTGATGGAGACCACAGACCTGACTGGAATTCCCACAAAAGCGATCATGGGACCCATTAACTACCGACCTCTCAAGCTGCTGGGGAGTCCTGGACTTATAACAGAACCTCCCAAGCACCGAACGAGCATCAACAGGATCAGGTTGGCGACCCCGGCACAGTTGAAAGTGGTGGACAAGCTACTCAATCCAGGATCGATGGAATTGCCGGATGCCGCTTACGAAGGCTCGAAATTGGCGGAAGATCCCAGGTACGGGAAGCCCTGTGGCAGCACCCAGCTGGCCAAAACCCTGGCAGTTTATGATAGAGCAGATCCAGCTGCTGCGAGAGTAGTCATTGTGGCGGGATCAGACTTCGAAGGAACGTCTCCCAAGTTGTTCTGGCCGGAGATTCTGATATACTCTTTGCCAGGAGCTGAATTAAATCAGATGTTAACTCTGGTGGTGGCAATAAAGTCGGAGATGCCCTGTGAACCTGAGCTGCTATTGTTTGCAGGAATGAATGATCACCTGCACGCGATGGGACTTCTTGAGCAACTAAAGGGCGATGAAATTCCGACATCGAGGAAGATATGGGAAGCCATTCAGGCGTTGTTTGTGGCGATGAATGAAGTGCAAGAGAGTGTTGTCTCGAGATTTGGGTCCAAGACGAAGGTGGTGTTTACCACATCCCCTGGATACGCGAATATGCCACCCGCCCTTCAATTCGTGTACGCGGTCTTGATCCTGATAGCAGAAGGGAATGAATGGCGGATTCTAATGGCAGCCCCCAATCGGGAGTTGGAGCCATCGAACCTTAGGCTTCGCAAGTCAGAATTGGCGGCGGCATGGGCGGACATATCTCATGCACTGAGGGGCTTTTATGGAATAGCCGACATCCTGATCGTATTAGACGAGGTGCTCTTGCTAGAGATATCGAACTTTGCCAGGCAACTCAAGTTCAGCCCAGTCATCGGGGACGATCACCCGGCGATAAGCCAATTGACGGCCAGCTTGTGGTTTCGGAGTATGGATGTGAAGATCACAAACTCCACCAGCAAGTCTAGAGGTCCCAGTAACGAGAGAAGAAATGTGGCCGAGACGGAAAAGCAATTAGAATCGATGAAATATCGTTTGACTCAAGAGAATGGCTGGTGGCCATTTTTGACACCAAGGCTGGAGAACGCCACGAACAAGACGAGGGAGGAAGCACCACCCCTCGTGAAACAAGTCTGGAGTTTTCTGGAGAAACAACTGGAGCTGGCCGAAACAAGAGACATGACGGTGGCTAGATTTGTCTCGGCCGCCAATGAAGTGACGATTGGAGGGTTCTGGAGAGAGCACGCCAAGGGTGAATTGAGGACTAGGAGGGATTATGAGATTCTCAAGTTCTTGAGTCCTTGCTGGGAGAAGGAATTCATGGCAGGAATGTTCGGCACCACGGCGACTATCTTTGGAGCCTTCGTGCAGGAGATACTGGGCATGCCCATCAGCCTGCTCTTGGCTTTGTATTTGGTTTACCCCAGATACTTGTTCAACATGGGCCCAGCATACATGTTTAGTCGAGGAGTGGAGACACTTCGAGTTGATGGGTACCTGGCACTATTACTCTTGACCCATGGGGAATTGGTGTCGTTTCATCGATTAATGGAATATGGAGAGCCTCTGTCCATGGGGAGAGTCCACTCGAGCATTGAAACCAGCTCCTACAAGTGTGCCGCGGGGTTGAAGACGTTGTTGGTGCAATACCTCATGATGCAGAATCGGCACATGACGGGTGAAGATGAGAATCCAACCTCGAGAGAAGAATGGAAGAAGACGAATAGAGGGATGCCTCTGCTGACGGACCTATGCCTGGCAATGAGGTCGGACCCAATGGGGATAATCCGGGGCCTAGAGGAGGTGGTGACCTGCATTTATGGTCCAGCAGTGACGTACGCGTTCCCAGACCCCCTGGTGACAACGTATCGTCACTCTGTAACGCACTTGAGTCTTATCAGTATACTGGATGGGACGGCGTTAAATTGGTGTCAGCAGGAGGTGCTCAGAGGGCGAATGAGCAACACGGTACTCTTTGGAAAGGTGAAAGATGCCGAGCTAATAGTGTACAACTTCAGGGGGCAAATGCAATGTAGAATGGGAGGCAAGCGAGAGGGTCCCATCGAAATGTATCCCAAATTCTGGAACTTGAACCCATTGACAGCAGACGGACGAGAAATCTTGAGAATTCCTGCCTGGAAGGAGTGCTTCGCACTGGTGAAGAGGGAGCTGGAGACCATAATGGAGAAAGAAATCCTCCCAGCCACCATGCCTGAGTTCCCAATAGTCAGGAGGATGACCTTAGGAATGAACAGTCCCTTGGTAGTTCCCTCCACAATGGCGAGGATGACGACGGAGGAAATGCAGAAGGATTTCACTGATGGCTGGGAGCCCCTGTTCATCGGCTACACGGCGGCGGTCTACTTCCATACTAGCGAGGCGAAGGTAAATTCGTGGACGACGCGAGCGAAAAAGATGAGAGGTTCGCAGCCCCCCGGATATGAGGTGCGAAAGGTCTTGAGAGCTCTTGAGCAGGAGGGACTTGAGAACATGCTACCCATATGGGATGATGGCAGGATGATCGTGATGGAGGGGCACGTCGCATTGGTGGACGACATGAAATTTGCAACGAGAAAATACAGGGCACCCTATGGCTTAGAACAGGTGGAAGTGAGACAGGAGGGAAAAGAACTAGATGCAGCAGGTCAACTGCACGTAGCCCTGACGGAGTACAAGAAATTGGACCCTACGACACCATCACCACTGTCAGTGGACACGCCTGGAGACAAGAGGAGTGGACCCGTCGAGGACCGATTTAAGAAAATTCTCGAGAGAAGGAGACATGAATCAGAAGAAGAGAGTATGGATGAAACTCTCAGTGAAGCCGGTGAAGACATGGAAGTGGGGAATACGCTTGAACCAGGGCCATCAGGGGAGGAGCTCACCACTCAAGAGCTGTTGAAAGACTTGAGCGAGGAGAATTGGGCAGATACTGCCACCCCACCTCTGAATCCGTCCCCCCGGAAGAATCTGGAATTGCCATTGGCAAATGAGACCTTCAATATGGGGATGATACTCTTGAGCTCGGAGGAAAGGGAAAGGAACACTTTCGAAGGGAACAGGGACATATTCCTGGGGTCTCTGAAGAACGATGCTTGGCAGGAGTTCTTGGAAGAATTCAATCAAGAAGTGGGCAGCGAGACGACGCTGGACAAGTTCAAGGAGGAACTGTGGGACACAGTCGTAAGATTTGGAGAACCGCTTCTGATAGGAACGGGCCTGGATGAGAAGGCGAGAAAAGAGCTGCTGAGCAAGCTGGTAGAGCTGAGGAATTCACGATCGAAGACTAGAGAAGAAAAATGTGAGGACAGCTCTACTCTGAAACAAAAAACTGTAGATAAAAGAGTTGATGATATAAAAAGGGATAAGGTTGGGACTAGTAATATAATTAAAAGTACTAATATCCTTAAGGCTCGAGCAGGGGGGAGGCAAGAGTTGGAGGGATTGGAGGTAGACAGAGAGGTCGAATCAGTGATGATAGCCACAACACCCTCAAGCAGAGATGTGAAGACTCGCAAGAGGAAGAGGGAAGTGGAGGGATTGGGTAGTCCTTCAGTGGATGCTGTTTCGGAAGGAAACTTGAGAGAGACGGCGCCCATGGTTTTGGCTCGATGCAAGACGGCGGCATACAAGAGCAGCTCGGAGCTCAGAAGACCACTTGAAGTAGAGAGGGAAATAGAGGTTTCCACCAGTTCGACATCGGAGGAAGACTTCAAGCCTCAGAAGATAAACGTGAAGAGAGGTTCAACGAACGGACAGACATGGGAAGTAGATGTCGGCAAAGAATGGATCTCGAAGGCACACCAGGCCACGGGCAAGCGAGTGACAAGTGACCCATTGGAGAGGAACAAGACGAGGAACACCTCCCGGACGTGGTGGGTGGCCCTCGAGACATTGAAGGAAATGGAGGACTGCTTGAAGAAATTGGACAGTGGAGTAGCTCGCAAGCGACGCAATTGGGCCACCCAGCAAAAGGCCGAGGTTAATAAAATAGAAGTGGCGAATCAGCTGAAGAGGTCCTGGCAGAACTTGTTGAAGGATCATTTTGAAGAGGCAATGAGGACATCCTCATCAGCACCACCATTAATGGCGAATCCCTTCGTTAGAACTGCAGGACAATTAATGTTCACCTGGAGTCTGGTGGGAATAGAGTTGGAAACACTGACTTCGTATGACAGGCTGAAGTTGGGAAGCAAGAAGCTAGATGTGTATCAGGCACTGATGCAACACGTAGCCAGGGACAATTCAGGCTTGAGCCTGGCTAGAAGAAAGGATGCCACGTGTTTCTTGAGATGGATAATGTCGATGATGTCCGATAGCACCATCCTGGCATGCCAACATAGAGCAAGCGGAAGTGAAACCATGGAAAAAAGAGTCTCAACGATCATCTTGAACGTGTATCAGAGTACAGGAATAGAAAAGGAAGATGGTTCCAGACAATCCCTAGAGAACCACAGAAAGCTAGACGAGGTGCGGAGGTTTTATAATAAGAAGTTCGAAGAAGAACATGATGTTCACCGTAACCTGACCTCGTCAGAGCAGTACTCGAGACCCAGCGAGAAGGGGGAATACCAATACGTGTCAGGAGTGATGGGAATAGCCTACAACCCCTTCTTAGACTCGGAAACTGGAGGCGCCCACAGAAACCATGAGGTAGCGGAGCTACTGAAGTTTTGGACAGAAAGAATAATGGAAATACACGCGGTGGAAAAAGAGGGGCCGAGCTTGGGCCTGATTCTTGAGAAAACACCAGAGGTGGTAAGCATACCGCGCTCGAACAAGAGAGTTGAAGTGAACATGGGCGATGGAAATGGCTTGTTAACCACGAACTTGGGAGTGGTATGGAAGCTACTAAGACCCTCCTGGTGTCCACATCCCCACGCGAGTCTGATCGAGGAAACCACCGAGAGATTGAGGTTAGCACCAACGGAAGATGAAGATCTGGCAAAGTTGAGTGTGCTGCATAAGCTAATCTCACCTCAGATGCAAGAGCCAAGCGAAAAGACGAACAATCCCGGGTCAGCGAAGAAATTGGAGCCGGGTAGCTGTCTGGATTCGACGTGTGGAAACGGAGAGCACACCTGCGATGGGCGGTCATGCGTCAGAATACTGTCCTTTCAAAAAGAAGACCTGGTCACTTGGTTCGAAGACATCACAGAAAGAGAGAAAAGTGAAGTGCAAATAGTAGCGGAGTGTTACGCGAGAACCACGGTGAATATAGCGACAGCTCTCGGATTCTTCTCGAGAATGTGTAGTTTGCAGTCATTAGAAAGACTAGAGTCTGAACACCAATTGGTGACGACGTTGAGCGTAGAATCATGGCCTGGGGTGTTGCAAGTGACTCAAAAACACATCCGGAGCTGGAAAGTTGGTCTTGAGGCAGAAATGGGGTTTCCCATGAGCGAAGCTTATGGCCTGCCATTGAACGCAAAATCCCTGATAGGGTCAATGATGGCCAACTTGTGCGGAAGTCACTACCCTTTGCACATGGCGATGGAGGAAGCATCCAGCCAGAGAGTACTGGTGGACAAGGCCTTCTCAGTGCCCAAGTGCGTGAGGTTGGCTAGGGTATCGCATCACTCGCACAAGTTGTTGAGAAAAATCAGAGGGACAGTACCAAAAGAATTGAGAGATGACTTGAGTGAAATCTGGGGAGAAGAACTTTTGAAGTTGGAAAGAGAGAACACAAGCGATCACGAGAGACAAAACGTGATCGGAAAACCTGTGGGAAGTGCTCCAAACCTGGAAGATAACGACACGATGCATGAGAAAATGATGGAGCTTGAGCCTCTCTTGGAAGCCTCGGGGGAGCGTAACCTCAGGAGCATTGAAATCACCCATGGAGAATGCCCATGCCACTGTTTAGCGCAAACGGTGTGGTATCCAGATCACAAGAACCTTTGCCTGGTGTGGGATATGGAAGAAATCCGGTCGATCGGACTACCGGATCACCGACAGAAGGTGACGATCTTGGTAGTGAGTACGATCTTGGCTCTGAGATGGATAGAAGAGAATATAACGAAGTATCGGGAAGCGGGGACGCCAACGGCAGAGTCAATATACGCGATAGACTACAGTAGGAGACTCGAGTTGTTTGAGACTGCGTGCAAGGTATTCGCCATACCAACGGAAGTCAGACATGTCTGGAGCCGTTTGAGGTACTTCCCATGGTTTCGGGCGACGCTGACGTCCTGGTTGTACATGACAACGAAAGATCACATGAGAAAACATCAAAAGGAGTATCGACAGTTCCAGGCCGAGATTGGGCCGGAAGCTTTCAAGAGACCCCTGTTAACCCATGGTAATGCAATCACGACAGGATGGAAGAGAGTGGGTAAAATGTCTAGAGACAATACCAAGGCGAGGGAATGGATACTAGAGGAGGACCTGGCGAAGAACGTGAGCTTGAGCCTGCACAACTCCTTTTGTTTGAACCGGGAATCTAGGGTGAAGGCACTACCCAACCAAGCAAAGAGGTTGCAAGAGCAAAGAGAATGGATGCGATCCTACGAGCAGCTGAAGGCTTGGGAGTAGATTGTGATTAGCTCCGATGATGAAGAGGAACTGTTGAGACAGTTTGCCGTATCTAGTACTTCAGGGTGCAGTACCTCCAAGGCGAAGAGTGCGAGATGAGCAGGTGGCTCGAATGTATCTTGAGTCTTGAGAGGGAAAGGGGGCTTGAGCGTGGATCCGGGTGAAACCTGGGTTCACGAAAAAGAAATTTTAACAAAACAAGATATTGTTATTAATATGCTATATCTATTATTTAAACGAAAATGCTGCATGACAATTTCCTAATTGAATGGGACAAAAGAAATTTTAAATAATTGGCTTGAAAAGCGAGAATTCATAGGTGTAGGTGTGTGCAGATTTTGATTGCTGTTTAGCGGTAGTGTGAAAATTTTACATGGCTGTGAATTTTGGGGTGTAGATAAGCTTAAGTCTGCTGCAAACTTCTGTAAATGACCACTGGCACTGTATCTTGAGTAACACTCGGTTTTCTGGGACTCACTGGCAGAAGACAGCACGCGATGAGGACATCGATCTCGAGTCCGGGGAGTATGTGCCAGTCGGTCATATTTGGAAGTTTGACCTTGAGAGAAGCAAAAAACACTTAATTTTGGAGTGAAATTTAATTTTTCAAAATTTCGAATGGAACCTGTCATGCACGATTTTCTCGCGATAACTGAAAATCAGAAAAGAGAAGTCAGAACGATCGAGTGACAATCGCGGGAAAGTTGCTAGAAAAATCAGTGGGAAATTGCTATTCGCAATTTCAGTAGCAATAAAAATCGAGAGTAGAGCTGTCCCATCTAAAACAGAGACGAGCGCATTCCCACGAACTGGATTGTTGTGATTGGAGTATTATTCTAAACTGGACTAGAGTGAACCTTCGGTGGAAAGGTGGACAGCTAGAGTGTCCCAATGGTTCACGAGAACTTACAGTCTAGAGTAAAAACTTGTTCTTGTTATTAAAACTGACTAACATTAAACTCATTTTAGTTACTTTATTGATTCTTGAGTTGCTCACCGACTTATTTACTTCCTGGTTCTTGAGCGTGCTACAATGTGAGTACTAATTTAAATTTCTAGAGTGTGTTTTATAATTGTTATGTTGAGGTAAGGCGAGTTTTAGGTTGATCCATCTGAAATGGATCAAAGTTCCACTGTCTAATAAAAAGTAACTTAACGGATTGTTCCGACCCGGTTTTTAATGGCGTTCATGTATTTTGGGTATCTAGAGACCTAAGTATGGGGACGTTTCTAATTCTAGAGTGGGGGGATATTTTAGTAGTAGCCTTTAAGCTGTAACGGGTCGTAGTCTCATGTCACAAGCGAACCGAATTGGCTCCGACTGATTTGAGGTACAAAAACACAAGAGATAGTGTCCCTGACTCTTGAGCCAATGGTTATAGGGCCTATTTTTCTTAAGCCTCACGTGTGACTGCAGTAGACGAATGTTACAATTTCCTCATATTGTAAAATAATAAATAGAACTGGTGTTAATTCAAAAGTTTAGAACATCAGAGTAGCTAAAAAATTACTCAATATAAATTCACTAAAATGATATAACATAAGAAATTTTTGCTAAAAAGTAAATTTCAAACGTTTTCGCAAACGTTCTCGTCAGGATTTTTACATTAAACTACTCTAAATGACGATAAAACATCAATTTACAAATGTTATTTACAATAATCTTCATCATGATAAAAAATTACTATACTACTTTTTGTTTGGTTTTATATATATTTTTAATTGTTTTTGGTCACAAACCTCTCAGGGAACGACGGGACCGCGATCCCCCCACCCTTCCTGGTTCGTGAATTTTCGGTCTTAACTAGGTTAAAAAGCTATTCACGGTAATCCGGAAGGCTTCCGCGTTCCGAACTACCCTTCCGCCCCGGCGGTTTAGGCCTACTAAGGGCGTTAATGTGAGCATCCGCTCGGCGCGGAGTGCTCGTTAACGGTTCTGCCGGTCATGATGTTAAAAAAGAATAACACCCAGGAGCGCCGTAAAAACATCTATGTAACATTCGCCCGGAAGATACATATCGACGGAAAATAAAACTAAGTCCTAAGACGACTGGCCAACGTCTAAACAGATCTTTACAGGCTTTTAACCGTCTCTACCAAGCCAGTACTTTCGGTGGTCTTTCTAAAATTGGGTCGACAAAAACGTTCCTGCTTTCGGCTTCTGTCAAAACACTCAAATTAACTAGATTACATGCAGAAATAGTGAGCTCATGGCTGGGTCTCAGTATCCCCAGACCACGAGGTCACTCCTAAAATCAGGGCTACTACTACTTATTGAATTATTATTGTTTTTGTTCAGTAGATAAAAATCATCATCTCCATCGAAGATGGATCAACCCTTTCCCCCAACTCCTAGCTTCTCATCCTAGCAAAATGAATTCAGATGTTAATTAAATTCAACTCAGGACATGACAGGGAAGCTAAAAATTTATTTAAGTTAATAAAAGTTCCAGTCCCGAGACCCCTCCGGATTCCTGAATCCGGGGAAATAAGGCTCTTATTCTCCTTCCGGAAGGCTGGTTTTCCACCCTTTACCGTTGTTCGCAACGGCCTTGCAACTATTGTAGCGACACAATAGTTGCAACTCGGAGCGGTTTCTGCTACTTCCGCAATTCGTCGTTGTTTTTCAAGCACAATTCTCGTTGTTCACGCTATCGTAACTAATTTTGTGGTGTTTTTCGTCCGGTTTTCTGCCAAAATAGCCGTTTCTGACGTTTCTCAGAAATATGACGTCATACTTCGAATTTTTAAAATTTCAAAATACCAGAATATCTTGACCTTCACCGTTTGACTAATCGTCCCAATAACGTCGTTAATTGCTTAAAACCGTCAATTTGAAAGGTTCGCTGTTAAAAAACTCGCATCTGCTGAATCTGCATTTTGGTTCATTCTGGTCGAATGTCACATACTCCCCGGACAGTCCGATCAATGTCCTCATTGAATCTCGCAATGCTCGTAAAATAGGTACAGTATCATCAAACAGAATTTACAAAATGCACGAAATTACTTTTATCCACGTCATTTCGACTCACTGCAGAATATAAATGTCATCATACTACATCACTATAGCCTTCAAATTCTTTCATTAATCTGCACATTGAGGATATTACCTAAGATAAAAACATATTTTCCGACTTCCAATGTCAATGTCCTGATTAAACATTTTTTCTCCTAGACTTAAAAGGTGTTGGTTTGCAGGACAGTCCTGCCAACCAACAAGCTAAAATTATCCTACTATGCTTCTTCCCTTCGGAAATTTTGCTTGTTATTGTCCTGAATATTAAAACTAAGAAACTCCGTGGTTAGAAAGAACAATGATACAATCTCCCTCTTCGAGAGATTACCCAAGCCTTTCATGTCACCACAAAGAGATCAGTTCTCCTAGCTGATTAAAAACAGTCATGCAGGCTGGAATATTTAAGTATACTCTTTCACTCAAGCCTTTCTAAGTAAATAGTAAGTAAGTGTCTCTAAAGCCACTTAATTAAAATTAAAATGCAAATTTAAAAATGCAACAATTTCAAAACTCAACTAAATGTTTCAGTTTTCAATTACAACTTGGTTGCTTAGTTTCTCACTTGAGTTTTTTCGTACACATAAAACAATTCTGAGTTTTAACTTTTTCTTCATCATTCCTTTGTTTTCTTATTTTTTTGTCGTTTAGAAGTTCTAAAACTTCTAAATTCTTCTAATTTCGTCTCTTTTTGCATCTCGTTTTACGGTCATTCGTCAATGTTCCATCTCTTCCTCCTGTGATACTGACTCTGCACTTCCAGTTTCTGTGTCCTGCAACACGTCGTTAGCTATCCTGGCGCTGTTGGAAGCAGTCCTCCAACAATTCTGCTCTTCTACCCTCTGTTTGCAACAAGGTAGGGGATCCACGTTAGATTCTCTGTTCCTCCAGAAGCTGTTGTGGAGACACAACGTCACATTTCTCTCCAAATCTTCCTTCAACATCTCTACCTTCTCCTTTCCACTACGTTCACTTGTCCCTTTTCTTTTCACAGCAGTGGAAATTCTTTTCACAGCGGTGGTCACTGCATTCCGATGAGTCACGAGAGCTCGCCTGAAAGCTCCTGCTCCAATGTCCAGCTGATATTCACTGTACACTTTGCCGTGCTTCGACATATGCTTCTTAGCATATTCGTACAACCATGCAGTAATGTTAGCTCTGATCCATGGCATCAATCGTTTTCTTGCCCATATCTGCTTCACTTCCATCGGAATGTTTAGAATCTTGCACATTGTCTCAAAAAGATCTAAATCTTTCAGACAATCCAAATTCCGCAACTGTTCTCTCGTCGGTGCCTCTATTGTTTTATTGTTTTCTTTCACATGAGCTTCCAGCCATCGTATCGCCATCATAACTCCCACTATCACTATTGTTATGGGTTGTGATGAGTCTGGTAAACCCATGGAGAGCAGCTCTCCAGAATCCCAGATCAACACCAGATTACTACGCTTGGGATACCACCAGGTCTGCAGCAAGCAATGGCAGGGAAACTCGTCATTTGTCAACATGATGCTCCTCCAATTAGGTTTTCCCGAAGCTTCCAGTAATGGTTCCACTTCTATCATCACTCGGTGGACTTCATCATTCTCGTCTACTGTATTGTAATCTGTAACAGTTGATCCTCTCTGTTTCTGTCTCTCAAAATCACTGAAGTTCCCACTCACGTATCCCATGAACTTCCTTCCCAGTATCGATTCCAACTCTTCCTTTGCTCTCTCTGGAACTGCTGAGAACATGTAACATAGCAACTCGTAAGATTTTTTGGACATTCTCGTTAGTCTCACACACTTTGGCACTGAGAAGGCTTGATCCACGATCGTTCTCGTACTCTTTACATCCACAGCAACGAAATGCACCGGGTATCTGCTCTTGCACATTGGAGCCAATGTCGAGCCCACCAAATATCGTGCTCCTGATGGTCTACAAAAAGTCTCACTGTGTCTGATGTTCATTTCCGCCTCGATCGCTTCCCTCCCTTTTCCTATGTGTTTCTGCTCGGTTTGCAGAACTCCTGGGAATACTTCTACACTGATGGCTGTGATTATCTCATTTCTCTGTTCTAGATTCAATAGTGACTCTAAAGAGCTAAACATGCTGTAGAATCCTAGTGCAGTCACTAGATTCACCTCGGTTCCTCCATGACAATCCGCTATCAGTTCCGTTTCCGTTCTTGCTTTCATCACGACGTTTCCAAACAATACCGTCAATTGCTTGTGTTGTTTCTCTAGGGTCTTCACACAGTCCAGACCTCCACAAACGTGACCTTCCAGTCCACAGACTTCCGCCAGATAGCTACCAGGTTTGACCCAGTCTTCCGGTCCCCAGCCGGGCAACTCCACTTTATCTTCACCGTTGCTCCTAGAGGCCGTTATCATCACATTATATATGATGTTAAGGTCACGCAGGTTACAGTCTGCATTCAGCTCCCTCTGCACGTCTTGTGTCGCCCGTAATATCTAGTCAGCGTTGGGACTAGGACACCATGATGGCCTCATCAATTCCCATACTGCCATCAGGCTCGGTCTCAGTAGTTCATCTGAGAATCCCAACCCAAACTCCACTCTTTTGTCGGATTTTGGTACGGAAGGTGCAGTCACCTTTTCCTCCAAGACCAGTCCCAATTTGGTCTGTGGATTATTAGCGCTCTTAATTGTTACAATTTTCGACGTCCAGAATCTTAGTAACACTGCCTGCTCGTAGTCGAAGAAGCAATCGCGTATGTCTTCACTCAGGAAAGGGTTGTACGCTATCCCTATGATTCCGGATACGTAGCTGTACAACTTCTTCTTGATCGGTCCACAGTACGCACTGGATTTCGGCAGTGCCCCCATAGATTCTTTAGTGAGTCTCAGCTCCTTGTTTGAGAATCTCCTGATTTCGTCTATCTTTCTCATGGGTTCTAACTCCTCGGGTTCTTTCACATTCACCCTCAGCTTTGCTAGCAAGAGTAAGGCTTTCGCTCGCTCATCGCCTTCCCTCAGCATTTTAACACAAGTGTTCAATGCAGGTACTGAAATCTTCTCCATCATGAATCGAATGAAACAGAGAGCGTCTCTCCGCTTCGCACACGCTACTGCTGCTCCCTCTTGGACTATCAGATCCCTCAGGTTCGTCATTAGGAAAACCTTCTCTTCTTTTGACCTCTTCCTTTCTTCTGAATCTTATTCTTCGCGAGTCAGTCCCATCATGCACCAGGCAAACCTCAGCTGTAACTCTGTTCTTACGTAAGGTACTGCCATGAGAGCGTGTATTCTTGGTGCAGTCCTCATTTCTTCTTCGAAGTACCGTAACACCACTGCTTTTCATGGAAGGCTCACCAACTGCTCCATCGTTTCTGCCTGTATCTCAGACGACGCTAAAGTCCCGTACGCCTTCTGCTTGAGGGTGGTGCCTTGCAACATTGTCTCCAGATAACCCTCCATGGCATTCTTGTCTTCCAGAGCCATCACATACCCTCTAGCCGAGTTTCGGTACTCCAACATTTCCATGTATCCACCGGCGGGTTCATCTATCGACACAGCCTCCGATACCGTCAGTCGGTTATACTCCACTGGTACTAGTTGTCCTGCGACACTTCCCTTTCCGTGATTTATGAGAGATGGCTTAAAATCTTTCATTGTGCTCTCTCCACATTGGCTGAGTACTTCCATATCTAAGGTTGCTCCAGTTAGAGTGCGGTCACTCCTCTTGGATTTATAACCTGTTGACTTTATTCCCACCATGAGAATGGGTGGCACCATCGCTATATCAGTCAACATTTTATCTGTGCCAGGCAATTGATAATCACCTTGTCCCAAATCCATGACCTCTTCGAATCGTTTCCTTTTCGCTGAATTGACAGCTTTCATCGATATCTCCGAATCCAACTTCGTCTTTCCTACTCTCCTCGGCATCACTCTGCTGCCTAACTTCATTTTCATCGCGTTGATCTTATCAATCACCAATTTTGATCGCATCGTTCCTCTCCTGGTTCTTGACAGATACACCACCTCTCCTTTATCGTCTTGCGGTGTCATCTTGATGGGATAATTCGCTTCACTTTCATCAGTGGCTGAGTCAATCAACAACTCACTCAATCTCCCTTCACCCTCATCAAGCTTGTCAAGGACTTCCCGCATCAAGGGTCGGCTGAGACCTGTTTTCAGAATGGACTGGGTCCCATAGCTCTGAACCACTGTCCAGACTTCTTCCATGAACGCCACTCTGTCCAATCTGCATCCCGTCCTACTTCCATGGTCTCGGTGATGTACTTCCCATTCTTCTTCGGGCAACGTTCCAAGAAAGGTACTCTGGCTGAGCCCTCTATTCTTCTTCTTCTAGGTGATTCCATGAGGATTCTTTGTTCGTTATTTCTTGAATTGCCAGGAGAGCTGCTCTCCGGCAAATTCCGTTTCATTTCCATAAAGGCTGTATCCGCGTTGTTCTCAAGATCACTGAAGATATTGAAATCCAGGCTGGATATTCCTCCTGTCGATGCCCTGTCGTCTTCCCCACCAGCTTGACTTGCATCGTGTTGCATGGGTTCTTCGGTTTGACGGCTTCCTCCCTGTCCGTCATCTCCTTCTGACATATCTTTCTTTGAGCTCGAGTGTCCTTGTTTATCATTGTCGGTTCTTTCCGGAAACTTCGGTATGATTAATGTACCGGCCGATCTATCTTCCTCTTCTCCATAGACCACTTTGATTTCCTCGCAGCCGAAGGGTGCTAGGAAAGTTCTCGTTCGCAGCGTTCCTACTACCGTCAACTCCGGTTTCACACTAGTCAGGATCAAGGAGGCCTCAGGCAGTTCGGTCCTGCCTCTCATCTTCATAGGCGCTAAGCCTAATCCCGCCCATTCCTCATCAAATCTTCCAGGCTTGGGAGTCGCGGCGTTGCTTATTCGCCTTCTCGTCGCTTGATCCGTATAGGCAAATCGTGTGTACTGTAACACGGCGGCATTTCTCCCCTCAAAGTATGCATCCATCGTTGCTACGAAATTCCCTACTCTCCTTTCATTGGTTTCGAATGCTCTCAACCCAGGAGTTTGTACCACGGAGACTGCTCCGAGCAACATCCTTCTTATCAGAGGGAATTCAGGGATTGCCTCCGGCAGCTTCTTGTAATCGCCCCAGTCTTTCGTCTCTTCTCTCACTTTGTGATATGCTGCGGTGAGACGAGGCACTCTGGTTATTTCACCATTCGTTTTATCATAGGGTCTCAGATTCCAAAGCTTTGGAAACACTTCGATGTGTCCTCTTTCTACCTCTCCCATGCGATCACGGAAGTGATCGTCAAAATTGATGACTGTCATCTCTGGCTCCGATATTTTCGCAAACAACAGATCTTCACTCATGGGCTCCCGCAATGTGTGCTGCTCACACCAGTTCAGTGTACTACCGTCCACTGCTGATATGAGATACAGGTGCAGCACCGACCTCCTATATGCTTCCACCTTAACGACAGGGAACGCAAACGTGACTGCTGGTCCATAAGCGATTTTGTTGTAAGAGATATTGGATAAGAGTGTGTCTCAGGTCTTTTATCTTATTCCACGAGTCCGTGGATTTCTTCATATCTAAATTCCTCACTCTCTCTCTCATCTGCTCTGGACACCGTGTCAATTTCATTAGTCCTCCAAAGTTTCCGTGGGTAATCGCAATCAGTGTTAGAAGTCCATCTAACCGCAGGTTCTGGATTCCTTCGGTGAGCAGCATCGCCGGTCTTTTCACGAAACTCTCTGCTCCAAACGTCACGAACAAGGCTATTAGTTCCACTATTGACACTTCCACTACTGCTTGGAGGAATTCTTTTATCAAGTAATGCGAGACTTTCGGGTAGACTTTTGCCAAGAAGGACGCGGTCCATCCGGCTCCCAACCCTTCCAGCATGCTGTCTGTCCGTTCAAAGCCTTCCTGTCCCTTCACTTCCTGGGTCCAGAAGGTTTCCAGGGTAATCTGACACATTCTGTTTACAAATTCAGCGGTATTTTCTCCGGCATTTTCCACCAGGTTCACCTCCTTTAACAAGTAGGCATGGATCTTCGTGATCACCACAGGGCCTTGCTCAAAAGCATCTGCACCCAATGCCGCTACTCGAGGATTTAGTTGTAGCCACTGGTTGGCTTCTGACTTGGTTCTCAAAACCATCGCCTCCAAATGAGCTCTAGTCTCTAGTGATTTTTTCCTTCTCGTGTTTTCACCTGTCACTTCCATTGCTCGGAACCATAAATCGTTGGCAATCGCTACGATCACTCGATGGTCGTCGTCTATTCCCGGCTTAAGCTTGAGTTGTCGACTGAAATTGGACAGTTCCAACCCCAGCACCTCGTCCAACACTAACATGTGCAGCGCATGGTCCTTGAATCCTCTCATCGCATTCGAGATATCTGACCACACTGCAGGTAGTTCAGCCCTGAGTGGCCTCAGGTTCTCCATCTCTATCATGCGATTTGGGGCTGATATGATCACATCATATTTTCTTTCCGAAAGCAAGGTCACAATCGCATACACGAATTTCAGTCCATCCGGGAGATGTGCATACCCCGGAGACAACGCGAATACTACTCTCGGTGTCACTTTGGTGAACGACCCCTCCTTCGTCGCATCCACCACTTCACCCATCGACTCAAGGATATCTTTTATCGCTGGCCACACAGCATTCTCTGCCGTTGTAGGATCTCTGAGTCTGCTCAGAAAACCTCTACTGTGTAGATGGTCATTGATGCCAGCAAACACGATCGTAATTGGGTTCATGTCCGTCTGCCTTTGTACCCCTATAGCCAGAGATACCGATTGCAGTAGGTCCAGGTCGACCGCTGCCAACATTATAACGTCCGGCCAAAACAGAGACTTGGAGGTATACACGAACTCTGAATTCGCTACCTTCATGATCTTGGCCTTCCTCATTTCTGCTTTGTCATAGGCGGCGAATATGGTCTCATCTTTCTTTATCGCTTTCAATCCGCCGTATCTTTAAACATCACCATCTTGATTCACTAGTTTCGGGTATATTCTTTCCTTTACATGACCTGGGGGTGAGCTCACTTGCCTGAACATCTTCACATGTTGACCGATCGGCGCCCTTGTCACTAGAAATCTTCCAAGTCTCTCTTCTCGATTCCCTTCATCATGATTCAATCTCACATCTTGCAATGGTCTCGCATTGCAATGGGATCAACTTCTCGTTCTTGATACATGACTTCTGACGGGAGAAAATGAAAGCAATGGCTTTTTGATCAGTGAGAACCGACGTTGGATAAGATCGTATAAACTGTTCCCATTTTCGGAAAGCTTCCACAACTGCCATCGCTTCAAGTTCGACTGCGGACTGCTTCTGTTCAGCATTAGATAAAGTACGCAAAAAATACGTAATCGGCTTGTCATTCTGCGAAAGTGATGCTCCTATAGCAGAACTAGAGGCATCCGTTTCTATTCTGATTGGAGTTCCATTGCTCTGAGGTATGACAAGCGAAGATTTGGCAATGTCGGCCTTCAATTGCTCAATTGCATCGAGAGCTTTTGGAGAAAGGGGAAAACTTTTGGCACTTTGTGCTTGCAATATCGGCAAGATTTTATTTGAATAATCGCTCACCCATTTTGCATAAAAGGCGAAAAAACCTACGTCGCAACTGAACTGCTGTGTTAGGAACAGGATAATTCATCAATGTTTGTAACCTTTCTGGATCAGGTCGCTTTGTCCCGTTCTCAAGTATCTGGCCTAACATACTGATCTTCGTTATACCAAACGAACACTTGTCTTTATTAAGAGTCATTCCAAGATCCTTAGAAACGGATAAAAATTAGTGCAGGTTTTGGTCATGCTCTTTTTTATCGTTGCCTCCCACTATCACATTGTCAAGATACGCTTTCGTTTTTAATAACTTATGTTCACTAATTATAGAGTCCATGCACCTCTGGAAAACAGGTACTGCATTCGTTATTCCGAATGGTAAACGACAAAACTGATAAAGTTTCCCATTGACTTCGAACGACGTTAGAGGTTTATCACTTTCCCGAATTTCAATTTGATGGTAAGCTGATTTCAAATCAATTTTGGAGAAAACCTTCCATTCAGCTGCTTCATCAATCATAGAATCAGGATCAGGGAAAGGATACGCGTCGACTTCTGTATACTTATTGATAGTTTCTGAGTAATCAATTACCGTTCTGGGCTTGCGTTGTTGCCTTTAACAACGAAAGCCTGCGCACTCCATGGTGAATGCGACACTTCAATTATTCCTGACTCCAAGAGTCTTTCTACTTCCTTGTCCATAAAATCACGATCCAATCGTGATGAGAAACGTGACTTCGTTCGGACAGGCTCGGCTACCTTGAGTGTTCTTTCAGAGAAAAGAGTTGGTGGCTCTGCTTGAAGCGCTGGAAACATGGCAGATAGCATGGATACGACTGACTGCGAACCTGAAGGTTTTGTGAAACTGATTGGCTGTCTGTGGCCGCCTGGTTTGAATTCGATACTTGTATGTTCGCCTAAAACATCAGTCCCTATGATCATGTCAGCAACCAAAACGATCAACTACCTTGAAAGTGACAGTATACTTGTGGCCTTGAATTTCAACAGGAACTGTCGAAAATTCCACACACTCCAAATTGGTTCGATTTGCCATCATAGTATTCGAGACCTGAGAAGACATTGGCAAGTTCAATCGCTCGACAACAGATGAATATACGAAAGACCCAGTAGCACCAGTATCTATTAATGCTTTAACTTTATGTTTACTCTGAACAAAAACTTCATCGAAGAAAGCAGTCTCGGACGACAAAGAACACAAAACAGCATTCACGCCTTTGTCTTTGTAACTTTTATTGTCATTTGGGCCCGTAGTTGATTTACAAGCTGCTGCCCAATGACCTGCTTTGCCAAATTTATGACAAGAATCATTTCGGGCCGGGCAGTTTCTACGCATGTGGTTGCCATTCAACCCACAAAACTGACAGCTAGACCCTCTACGCCCGGACGCAGTGCTTTGTTTATACTTTTGAGCAGGCTTGTTGCTGTTACGAACCGCATTGAGTACTTCGCTGTTTTCTTCCTCGACCTCTGCGTAGGCAAGTGATGGGGTCGCTTCGTTGTCAGTTTTGAACTGACGTAAAAACTCGTTTGAAACTTCTACTGCACATGCTACTGATATGCAGTGCTCCAACGTCGCCTCAGCATCTGTAAGCTCGAGCAAACCCACCCGGATCATATCTGATTCGACGCCAGAAATTAAAGCATCTCTGAGAAGAGCATCTTGATGTTGTTTAGCAGTCATCTCCTTGCATTCGCACTTTTGAACTGCTACCTTCAAGCGTTTAACAAAATCGATTACGCACTCACCGTGCTTCTGTCGACATGTCAGCAATTGATGCCTTTCGTACAGGACTCTTGTCGGTTTCTTAAACTGGCGGTCAAGAATGGTCAAACCTTCATTTAGTGTAGTTACTTCTTCTAGAAGAGAAAACAAATCTGAACCGGCCTGAGTACGTAGATGGATGAGATGATGACCATCATCGGTAAGGTCATTGATAGCCAGTCCATCGGTGAAGCACTTTCTCCACCATCGCCACTGCTCGGGTGTCGGGTTTGCTGGAAGTAAGAGGTCCTCAAATTCGACAGTACTCTGACCAAGCTGACTCCCAGTATCAGATGTGATGTCCCCAGTGGCGGTTGTTGTAGGTTTACTGCCGGGTTCCAAGTCGCTTGATTGAAGCAAGCTCTCGGATCTGTCTCCGGAACTCCCGTAAAATTATATCTCAATTGATTGTTCTTTTGTACGTCTATTACACGAGACATTTTTTTCGCTGGCATCTTCTGTATTCTTCTCTCTGGGGCCTTCGAGCTCCCCATAAGTGGCGTCACGTCACTTATCCCCTGTCTGATCACGGTCTGGGAGAGTCGTACTCTGCCCGTGTCGTCGATCGTTCCATAGGGTGCAGTCACCCCGGAACCTGGCGCATTCTTGTTGGCGACCAGTCGTCCAGCTGTCTCTATCAGCTTCCTCACCTTTTGTTCCACGACGGGGTCACCCAAGGTGTCACTAGGGTCCGGGATTGTCACTCTATCTGTCGCTGTCGGGAGCCGTGTCTCCATTGTCTGACTCATTTCTCGAGGCGTCAAGAGCTCCATCGGGGACTGCCCACGAGGAATACTCCTTGCAGGTATCACTTTCTCCAAGGCCGTTGTCAACGCCATCTGTTCCGATCGCTCTTTGTAGTCCTGCCTCAAGCGCTCAATTTCTTGACCCTGCTTTTTGTTGCAGTCTTCGAACAATCTTCTCCAGATGTCCCGATCTTCCTCCGTAATGAGCATGGTTTTGGTCATCTCGTCCAGCTCCCTTTTCGTCCTTTCCAGCTCATCCCTTATCCCATCCAGATCTTGCATGGTTTCGTTCGTCGGAACCTTTTGTTCTACTTTCGCCCTCTTTGGTGACACAGCTGCTCTCAGTGGTGAACCAGACGAGGCAGCCTCGCTATTCATCTCCTGATGCATTCTCGTCAGCCCAGGTTTGGGCTTGGAGGGCATAGGCATTTCACCTGGTTGGTAAGTCCTAGAACTTCCCAATCCAGGCTCATTCGCCAAGTCACTCCCTGAGAGAGCCCCGTTTCTCCACCTCATCACTCTCATGTTTGGGCGGTCTAGAACTCCCCTCTCTCCATATGCTGCCATCAACAGGACTTCCGTGGGGCGGTCCCCACGGTTGTCTTGTCCCAAGATGTTGATCAGGGCGGTCAGCAACATGACTACCTCTGGGTCCTCCAGAGCGAAGTCTCGATCCATCAGCCGACGATAGATCGCATCTATCATCGGTCCTACACATACCTCTGCCAGGTCCATCAATTCATCCAGGTTGAAATTGTCCATTCTGTTCATCAAGTTCGATTCGATTTGATTTGATTTCAAAGTTTTGACTCAAGTGAGCAACTAAATGATCAATCAGGATCTAGAAAAGAAGTCACAAATATCACATTTGTCAGTTTCACCCTAACATATATCGTTAAAGTTTACTTAAAAACAGTTCAGATTAAAAGATATTTATCCTAAAATTTATTAAAATCAATCGGTCTCTAAAATTTTGGAATTCGACCTAAGATTGGACAGTCCAAACTTTGGATCTATTCCTAAGATCGTCATGCAGTTGTTCATGGTCACTAACGCCTTCTTACCCACGATCTTAATAACCTAACACATAACATAACGTAACACACATATCACACATTACATACAACTTAGTCTTTAGCCCAATATACTTGTATATTAGTATCAGAGAATATCACGTGTGTAAGCGCGCACAATTCCCGAGGATGCAGTCGTCCTCTGTTTGGATCGTACACTGGAAGCGAGAGCTCCTTCACGTCCATTTCCACGAGGAAGTCCCTCAGCCTCGTCAAGGACAAGACTAGGTTCTCTGGGTCCACGTGCTGCTTCTCCGTCGCCCTCGTTACCAAGAAGCATAGGTATTTTCCCGGTATCTGTGACGCCGCCGGAGGTAAGGCCGCTATGCCCCCTATCCCTGGTCTTTGCTTCCAAAGCAATTCCACGTTTTTGTATTCTCTCTTAAAATCTGCCGCTAAAGCTGTCCTAAAACTCATGTGTGCTGTGATTGCTATCGCACATGTTCTATTTGTGAGTATGAAATCACTGTCTGTTAGAATTTATGTTACTTGAATATTCATTTGGTAAAATAAAATATGACACAACTACCCTACCTAGGTCAGGTTTCTTAGGTTCTTCGCCTGTTTCTGCTTCTAAGTCTCCTGTTTCTCTTGCTACTCTTAATTTTTTTATTGTCAAGTTTTCAGTGTGGGTAAGTCCTACCCCCACTCCCCGGACAAAAATATCCATCGACGTCCCCGTCGATCGCATACCGGGTATCAAGTCGAGGTTAGAAGCTGGAATGAGTAGTCGTCCTTCCTGGGCAGCCCAGGAAGGATCATCTCGTTCGGTCTTGATGTAGTTCATGCTTTCACGATCTACGTCTTGAATCGTGACGCTGGTCTCCTCTGGGTCCGAGGTCATTTCGTTCAGCCACTCTAAGGCACGCAGGTTCGTTAAGTCTTGTTCATATGACTGCTGTTTCTCGTCGACGAATTCTACCTCGGGTTTCGACAGGTCGTCGACCCACTCATCGTCGTGATCATCGACTATGTCAATGTCTTGTGACACAGTTATTTCTTCTAGACCTACTTTTTCCTCCACTATCTTCTGCAGATCTATCTTATCCACTACAAATTCGTCACCGTAAGGATTGCATTTCTTTCTGGGTCTTGTCCCGTCCTTCTGACGAGTCTTTATAGTGAACGGAAGATCCGGTTCCAAGTTCTTGGGAACCTCTATCTGTTCGGGATACTGCCAATCCTCCTCTGCGTAGGGTAAGGTTTCATCGTCCGCTTCGATCACCTCGTTTGGATCCAGGTCCAGCGGTGTATCCGTTCCTTCCTCCACGACTTCGTTTCCATCGTTCTTCTCCCTGGTGTCCTTCTCGTTGACCTCACAAGCAGGATCCATCATTAGATAATCCCCTTCTTCCACGTCTGCAGGTATACACCAGTCTTCTGTCCATGGATTGTGTGGCTTGATGTTCTCGTAGTGGGCGGCTCGGCCAGTACTCAGTCTATAAAAGCGTCCCTCCTGGTGCACCTCTGTAATCATGAAGGGTCCCCTCTACTTTTTTAGGAGCTTTTTCGTCCCTTTCGGTGGTATAACGTTCTGAAATACCCATACGTAGTCTCCCACCGAGTAAGCTTTTGCACCAGCTGCTTTCTTGTCAAATTTTTTCCTCTGCCTTGCCTGTGCTTGCTGAGTATTTCGTCTACACAAATCGTTCAACTCCTGTGGAGACGTTTTCTTTCCCTCATATTCTGGGTAGAAAAAGGTTAAGGGTAAAGACTTTTCGTGTCCAGTTAGCATCATGTGTGGACTGACTCCGGTGGCGGAGTGTTGCGTGCTATTATATGCTCCCATCACCTGTGGAAAGTATCTGTCCCAATCGGTCATGTACCTGGAACAATATACTCTCAGCATCGACACTAACGTCCTATTCTGTCTTTCCACTAAGCCATTCGTCTGAGGGTGGTATGTCGTGGAGTGAGTCTGAGCGACCTGTGAGCGTCTCATAAGCTCTTTCGTAAGCTCTCCTACGAAAGCTGTTCCATTATCCGATTGAAACGTCATCGGACAGCTATGCCTCGCTATCCACGTATTGATCAGGTGGTCGCATGTCTCTTCCGCCGAGGCAGTTATGCAGGGCACGGCCTCTGCATACTTCGTGAAGTTATGCAGGGCACGGCCTCTGCATACTTTATGAATAGGTTTTAATTCATTAATTCTCTTTAAAATTTTATCTTTATTGGCATGATAAGGACAGTCTTTCACACTATGTTTCCTCAAGTTTTGTGTCTCCTCATAGTCGGTCCTCATCGGCAAAGCGTAACCAAGCTTCTTTCCACGCTGGATTGAAACCGTGGTGTCCAGTGTGTTCAATAACACACTGACACACAGTCCGTTTTGCGTTACCGAGAAGCTCCGGCCTAAAATCACCGAACTCTGACTATTTGGATTCGGTACTAAGCAAACCTGTTTACTATCACTTAACGAATTCAAATTTCTCATTCTAAAAATTGCCACCACAGCTTGTCCTGGCTGTAATTTTACTTTTCCATCTAAAAAAATTGGTTCCTTGTTTTCGTCTGTTATTATCCTATAAATTGGTTTCTTAAAAAACTTCCGGTCCGGGTTTCTAATCCGTATCAGACCGTTGTTCAAGTCAATCATCACGTCAAAATTCCTGACAAAATCTCTGCCCAAGATGAATTGGTCAGCGTCGTTCAAATTCTTTACCACCAGGAAGCTCATCCAAAGATCCCGTCCTCCCATGTGGATGACCGTTATTGGTGTTCTTCCGGCTACGTAAATGGCTCCTCGATTGGCGGCGGCCAGTCGGAGATTCGTTGGATTTAGATCTTCCCTCGTGAAGCACATTCTTTCCCAAGTTTTTATCGGCATCACACTCACTACCGCTCCTGTGTCCAGAAGCCCTGTGACTCCAATTTTCGTTCCGTTGGTGTCGAGCAGATGTGCGGTCACATCTGCTTCATATCCAATGTGTACTGCATCTTGTTCCATCATGGCGTCATGGCCTATCCTGCGGACTTTGAGTTCCTGCTCACCTAAATAGATCTGCCCCATTTGGTCATTATCTGTTGTTACATAGGTCCTAGTGTAGATACTGATTCCATTCACGTTCAGCATCACTTGATACGGCCCATAGACCTCCAGGTAGCGTCCATGAAGTTTCTTCATGCGAGGGCCACCCGTTGTTAGTAGTGCTCGCACAGCTCTCGACTCAGTGCGTGGCTCCACCTGCCTCAGATAATCTGCATATGTGTCCAAAATGCATAAAAGTGAACTCGGATGGTTCACTCAGATTTCTGATTAACTGATGTCCGGCCACTGAGATTATCGACTGTATCTTGCTTCCTTGTGGCACCATGCCGAACCTCTGACCGGAGATCACATTAAGTTTCATGCTCAAACTGCTTAGTGCTTTAGTCTCCTCGACCTCCGTTGCTTCGAAGGTATTCAGTTGCTCCTGTAGTTTCTCATTTTCCAGTTCGAGTTTCACTTTTTGTTCGATCTCTTTCGTCACCAGTTCCTGCTGCACTCTATTTAGAGCATCCCTAGCGGCTGCCCTATAATCAATCTTGAAGTCATCGGCTGCAGTTGCTGGTTCCGGTTCAAGTGTCTCTTCAGTTACCGCTTGCATTTTCTTCGCCGCCAGCTCTTGCGGTTTGTCTTTTCGGCGCGCCTCCGCTTCACTCAACAGGCGAGCCTTACTGGCTTTCACTCCTGACAAAGCTTCTTCACGCCTTGGATGCTTGATGTCTGCCACTGCATCCCAGAATTGCGGACAATCTGATGTAAAATGACCTTCCAAGTTGCAAAAGAAACACCTCGGGCCGAATTTCGCAATTACTCCTCTCATGAAATCCTCATGGTCCAATTCTGACGCATCTTTGTCCTCGAGGCTAAAGCCTATTGCTTTCATGCCTTGTTTGTAAATTGGGCATGCTGACACATGATGGTCCGTCGAACTGCAATTGGCACAAGAGCGTCTTTTGTCCATATCATCCCTCGGTTTCTACCAGTTGTTCCCTTGGTTTGCCGGTCCGCTGTTAAAATTGCCGTAATTGTTCTTGTAATATCCAGATCTCGAAGGAGGTTTCAACAAAAGATCCTCTGGTGTTGGCGCATTGGTTGATAGTGGTGTGTAATGTGTTGCTAGCATTGTTCGAAGTTCATCATTCTTCACACCATCAATGATTTTTGAGGCTACTGACAGGTTCATCCTTCGGTTTGACTCATCCGGTTGGCTGCGTCTTCTCAGCATTTCCAAGTCATCGAGAAACTTGTCTATCGTTTCGTCTTCTCGTTGCCTCCGTTTCTCGAAGCGCATCATCGCTTGGTGCCCCTGCACCCCTGATCCAAAACGGTTTAACAAGATTTCGAAGATTTTCTCGGCTGTGTCACGCTGATATTGCTTCTTGGCCATTACACAGTTCAGGGCTGTCCCTTCCAAGTTACTGGTGAGCGCACTGCATTCCTGTCTCTCCGACAAGTCCTCTTCCTCGAAATGCAGTTTCATTACCTCTATCCAGGTATCAATACAGCCATCAGATTCGTCTTAATAGCATCTTGGTTTCTTAAAGACTCTTCTGGACTTCTCACTGCGTTCATTGGTTCTGGATAACCTTGTAAGGAATGTCTCCAAAGGGTTCAAAGGCTGTGGCCATTGCCGTAGCATCCCTTGAGTGCCCCGCCTGTGTATCTTCACACCTTGTCAAAGGCTCTGTATTCGGTGCATCCCTGCAATCCGAATCGCCGTGAGTGTTTCCCCCTTGGCCCACATGACTCCTCCCCGGGCTCGCATGTCCTCTGTTACCGGAATCACTTCTCCCAGTCGCATAGGTGCCTTGCGTTGTTCGTTCATTAGAGGTCTGTCTGTTCCCCGTTGAACTTGCTCTACTGTCCGGGCCCCATGTTCTACTACCCCTTGTGGCATAGCCTGTTGAACTGCCCCTGCCTCTAGTGGATCCAGATGTCCTCCTCTTTTGATGGTCATTGAAGTTCACCTTCGGCTCCCTGTTGGGACCTCCCGAGTTCGGTTCCCCTTCTTTTGGTCCACTCTTGCTGCTTAGTAGCCCTTCCAACCTATCCATGATAGCCTGAGTTCGCCTCTCCATCATCGCGTCTATCTTTGTGTCAAGAGTCCCAAGAGACTGCTCTTGCTGAATTCTTAAGTTCTCTATGTCGTCTCTTAAGCGTAACTCTCTCTGTTCCGCTTCTCTTGTCATTCGCGACAAGTTCTTCGCTATATGCTCGTCCGTTCTTTCTTTCAAGCGTTTTTCGCTCCTACCAACTTCGTGTCTATTGCGGTTTATTTCTTCCCGCAGACTTTCTCTTTCAATGTGAACTACTCTTTCTAGTTCACTCATTCTTATGGACATCTGTTCATTTTGTTCTCCTAAACTGTCCACTATGTTGTTCAAGGCTTCTTCTAGTGCTGCCCCGTTATCCACGAGTGGCGTCACTAGTGGCGGTGTAACCCTGTCGGTCCCAGGTAGCTTCGTGCTGGTCGAGATTCGGGCCTTGACTCTCTGCCTCGACGTCTTTTCATTATCCACCTCGGGATCCGCCAATGCGTTGCCTAGCCCTCTGTTTCTACTCTCCCCAGTTTGCGGCTCTGAATTTGTCATAATCGCGAAGCCTCTCGACTGGCCCGGTGTGTTTACCTCATTGCTTATCGTTCTCACCACACCAAATTTGTCCATGGTTCCAGTCTCTCTTTCGACGTATGCCTCATTCTCCTGGGTCGAACTATTGAGGCTGACTTGAGACCCAAATTCTACTTGCTCTTCTTCGTCCTCCTCCTCGTCCTGTGATTCACCTTCATTGCCTGTGCCCACTCCCATGGTGAATGGAAAGATGTTTCCTAAAGTGTTCCTCATTCTTTCTGAGAACGATGAGGACGTTGTTTGTTTCTCAGTCCCGCCTGCCATCATGGTGTTGTCTGTTGGAGATCTTCTAGTTGCCACTATTTCAGTTGAGATGTCGGACAGTTCCGACATCTCCGCTCAATCCAATGTCTCGGTGGAAGTGGCAAAATCTTGGCCTTGTTCTACCGGAGTAGATTCACTCGCCAGCCTTCTGCCTCTCCCTTCCAGTCCATGTACTTCCTGGTTGTCATTCATGGCCTGGTCCGTATTGACTTCCACTTTTAACATTTTTTTTCTCTCTTCTGAGGTCTTCTGACTCCTCGTATCAACCATTCTGCCTGAAACCGTCTCCCCTTTGTCGGTCCGGGCTCGTTTGATCCAATCCACAAAAGGATCGGTCAGTGTTAATCTTTGCTTTTTAGGTACGAATTTCCTAGAGCTATTACCTATGAGGACGTTGTTTGTTTCTCAGTCCCGCCTGCCATCATGGTGTTGTCTGTTGGAGATCTTCTAGTTGCCACTATTTCAGTTGAGATGTCGGACAGTTCCGACATCTCCTCTCAATCCAATGTCTCGGTGGAAGTGGCAAAATCTTGGCCTTGTTCTACCGGAGTAGATTCACTCGCCAGCCTTCTGCCTCTCCCTTCCAGTCCATGTACTTCCTGGTTGTCATTCATGGCCTGGTCCGTATTGACTTCCACTTTTAACATTTTTTTTCTCTCTTCTGAGGTCTTCTGACTCCTCGTATCAACCATTCTGCCTGAAACCGTCTCCCCTTTGTCGGTCCGGGCTCGTTTGATCCAATCCACAAAAGGATCGGTCAGTGTTAATCTTTGCTTTTTAGGTACGAATTTCCTAGAGCTATTACCTTGTTTAGGTATCCTTGACTTGTCTAGACTCATTCTCAATTTGTCACTTCTTAATGCCTATACACTTGCTAGTGACCTTATAGTTTGACTACCAATAATAATGACACAACACAATATATTTCACAAGATTCTAAAAAATAGTGACCACGAATCCCTGTATGTTATCAGAGTACAGTTTGTATATAATTTATTCACACTAACCGATTATCGGTCGTAAGATTTGAGAACTAGCACAATATGATGTTATCAGTCAATTTAAAAGGTAGTGTACTCACTACCCAATCAAGCACAGTTTATGTAGATTTAAAATCAAAAACAAAAAGAAAAAATATATTATATGTATAAACAGAATATGAATACCTCGATGCAAAAAAATGTTTGTGTATTGAACTTTTAGTCGGTCGCAGTACAATAGTTGAACTTGTTTTTTTTTTTGAAAGAAAAAGCTTTCCCTGCTTGGTGCTGCACCAAACAGACAAAACTTTCAAGGCAGTAATTTTCTCAAGTGGGCGTCTATTGCACCCACCGAGTACTGTGTTACCTATCTGCCTTCGGACTGCCCGAGCTAGTTCTACTACAATCCTCGGGGCAGTCACTTTTCACAAAAACGTATTGGGTTTCAATCCACACCAATGAATTACGCTGTTTTTGGTTTAGACTTATTGTCGCGAATATCCGAGTTCGGACCTGTTTTGTTTTGGTCTGGTTTTTATTGAAAGGCAAGTTACCAGTGCAGTCACTGATTCCTAGCCTGTCTGCTAATAACCTAATACCTCTCACTTTAGTCTTTCTTCCGTTTACCTAAGTCCTTTAATAAAATAATACCCCTCCGGATTGGGAAAAAATAGGACCCTTCCGGACTAACAAAATTTAGACCCCTCCGGATTGGGACCCCTCTGAGTTAGTAAATATAAGACCCCTCCGGATTGGGACCCCTCCGAATTAGCAAATATAAGACCCCTCCGGATTCGGACCCCTCCTAATTTGAAGAAAAAATTTTTGACCCCTCCGGATTGGGAGCCCTCTGGTTTGTAAAAGTAGCTTTTCGGAGATTTCCTTCTTTCAACCTATACCCCTACGGATACGTTATCCGATGCAATTTTGCTTTTCCAATTAACTAGGAAGGGTATGTGATGCTTTCCTAGACCCTTCCGGATTGAAGTTAAGCCTCTTATTTGACAATTCACGCTAACGGTGAAGGGTATTATCGCTAGCCTAACTTCGGTTCGATTAAGGTTTTCCTGTGCCTTTAGCCTTCCCTTTTCGTCTAGATCAGCCTAAAGTTACTTTATTCAACCGCTATTACCTTTTGGTAGAGGTGTAAGGGCTTTTCTAAAAAAAAATTATAAAACTTGAAGGGTCTACCCTCCCAAATCGGTGAATTTGCTAAAAACAATCTCAAAAACTTTTCACGCTTACTTTTTCGAAAAACTTTTGTCCCTATCAGTAAGCTCAGCTAATTTCTGATATATTGATACCAAGATCAACTCGATATCAGTTCCAAAGTTATTAAGCAAAACGTCTTTTTTCTAAAGTCAAAAAATTTGTCTCTTATAGGTTCCGCCTGACTTTTTTCGCAATTCTGTTCTTTTCGACCTAAAAATTATTGATCTGAGCTCAGAAGGCCTATACTTTTCTAGTTCAATGCGAAGGACCCGACCTAAAGCGCTTTAGTTGAAAAAATTTGCGAAAAACTATGCTACCTAGACCCCTCCGGATTGATGAAACCACCAAATCAAACACGTTAAGTTCGATTTCTCTGCAACCCGGAAGGCTTTCGGGTAGCGTGTTTTAAAACTCGTAAATTCACTAAGGGACGTTGTCCGAATAACTAGTTTTTACTGTACTAACTCAAAAATTTCTAAAAAATTTCTGAATTTATAGTGTTCCGTTTTCTCAAAATTCACGATAATTCGGTTTTTGGTTCTAAAATAGTGCCAACCACTTCCGCACTAAACTTAACCGGTTCTATCTATTATGGTAGTGCAGTTACGATGTAACAAACTACTTTAGTGCTTTTTTCGGTTTCAAAAAATATCGATATCTCAAAAATCACGACTTGTGGGGGGATCAAAATATCGCTATTTTGACCCTAAAAACCGGTCTGCTTTCTGTGTTTTTCACTGAAAAACGATATAGGAGTATTAATATAGGCTATATAAGTGATAATATTAGTAATACTATACCCCTCCGGGTTTTTTTTATATCCGAATTAAGGTGCTTAACTCGGATATTCGCAGTTCGGTGAAGGATCACTACAGTGCAGCACTGTCGAGCCCCCCACAGATTACTATCTTACTTTTTGTACCAAAAGGGATACAAAACTTGTTAACGATACCCAACAGTCGATTGTTGTTGTCGTTGTGCCCCTTCTTGATGCTCTTTGTACTACTTGCCGGATCAGTCTTCACCCAAGACCCCTCCGGATTGAGCGCAAATCAGCTGACCCTTCCGGATTGAACGCAATTTATCATTAACGTGCTTAAGTGCTCAAATAACCCTACAGTACAAGCCTCGCAAACGGGCTACAAAATTGATCGAAACAATCCTGACTGATATAAATGCCTGTAACAACAATATATCTATCAACAACAAACGGGAGGGTCGGATCACATCTTGTCTGGGGGGATGATTTCTACTGATTTTTTACTTTTTTACTGTTTTTGGTTTTTTCGGTTATTTTTTATGTTTTTTTGTTTTTCTTGGGTACTATACTACTTTTTGTTTGGTTTTATATATATCTTTAAGTGTTTTTGGTCACAAACCTCTCAGGGAACGACGGGACCGCGAATCCCCCCACCCTTCCTGGTTCGTGAATTTTCGGTCTTAAGGTTAAAAAGCTATTCACGGTAATCCGGAAGGCTTCCGCGTTCCGAACTACCCTTCCGCCCCGGCGGCTTAGGCCTGTTAAGGGCGTTAATGTGAGCATCCGCTCGGCGCGGAGTGCTCGTTAACGGTTCTGCCGGTCATGATGTTAAAAAAGAATAACACCCAGGAGCGCCGTAAAAACATCTATGTAGCAATCGCCCGGAAGATACATATCGACGGAAAACAAAACTAAGTCCTAAGACGACTGGCCAACGTCTAAACAGAGCTTTACATGCTTTTATCCGTCTCTACCAAGCCGGTACTTTCGGTGGTCTTTCTAACATCGGGTCGACAAAAACGTTACTGCTTTCGGCTTCGGTCAAAACACTTAAATTAACTAGATTACATGCAGAAATAGTGAGCTCATGGCTGGGTCTCAGTATCCCCAGACCAAGAGGTCACTCCTAAAATCAGGGCTACTACTACTTATTGAATTATTATTGTTTTTGTTCAGTAGATAAAAATCATCATCTCCATCGAAGATGGATCAACCCTTTCCCCCAACTCCTAGCTTCTCATCCTAGCAAAATGAATTCAGATAGTAATTAAATTCAACTCAGGCCATGACAGGGAAGCTAAAAGTTTATTTAAGTTAATAAAAATTCCAGTCCCGAGACCCCTCCGCATTCCTGAATCCGGGGAAATAAGGCTCTTATTCTCCTTCCGGAAGGCTGGTTTTCCACCCTTCACCGTTGTTCGCGGAGCGGTCTCTGCTACTTCTGCAATTCTTCGTTGTTTTTCAAGCACAATTCTTGTTGTTCACGCTATCGTAACTAATATTGTTGTGTTTTTCTTCCGGTTTTCTGCCAAAATGGCCGTTTCTGACGTTTCTCAGAAAAATGACGTCATACTTCGAATTTTTAAAATTTCAAAATACCAGAATATCTTGACCTTCACTGTTTGACTAATCGTCCCAATAACGTCGTTAATCGTTTAAAACCGTCAATTCGGAAGGTTCGCTGTTAAAAAACTCGCATATGCTGTATCTGCATTTTGGTCCATTCTGGTCGAATGTCGCACCGCTTCCGCACTCTTCCAGTAATAACGTCGTTATTACTCTAACTTCGTGGCACGGGAGGGTACTGCTCCTTCCGTCTGCCCCACTAAAGCCCCTTTTCTGGCTAATTGCTTCAATTAAGTGTCTTATCGTGCGTGATCGTCACGATAAGAGGCTTCGCCTTTTTTTGTCAATTTTCTCGACCGTCTGTCTCTCACTAATTCGGTTGTTTTTGTGTTTTTTCTCTATTTTCCCGCTAAATATGGCCGTTTCTGCATTTCTCAGAAATGCCACGTCGCAATTCGAATTTTTCTAAAAATTTTCTTCGATATTCTAGCCTCCTTCTCATCAATATATGACGACTAAGGCCTCTTATGTTGTTTTCGTGCTACGATGGAAGGTTCCGCTGTGCCAATCCGGGCGAATGGGTCAGATATTGGATGTCGCGAGTCTGGTGACGCATGTAAAATCCCAGGCAATGGGCTTGCGACGTTGCCAGGGTGTCAATGTGGTGCAGTTCGGTCGGCGTCCGTCATCACGGAGAAGGCCAGTAAGTTCAAGTGTGACAGGAATTTGAGCTGTTTTAAAGGGTCACGGATAAATTCAATGCATATGGTCTGTTTCGTGAACCTTGAGGTGATTTGCGGGCAGACCAAGGCATACGTGCCGTAGGAGTTGAGAGTGGTGTCACATTGACATTTTTGTTTTTTGGATACAGTGGCGCCAAATCTGATGCGACAGGCGATGCGGAACTGGTCAACCTGGAGACAGAGACCAAGAGGACTGGAAGGAAGGGTATTAAGCCGATCTCCTGCTCCTCGGCAGTTGACTCCTTGTAGGCGAGCTTTTTGAAGATCAGTTGCAGATTGCTCGATAAGAAGTCCGAGATTGTTTTTCGAGACTGGATTAGTCCATTGTTTCTGAAGTGGTTTAGTCATTGCAGCAGTTATACTGATTTTACCTGCCATTGATTGCCAAAGTGATAGTGCCTTTCGGAGAAGCGAATTTGAGGGGGAATGATTATTGAACAGTGATGTGGCAAGGGAAGAGGAAGAAACGAACAATGCAATGAAGGCAGAGTTGCTAGTTCAATTGGAGACTGGAGACTGGGAGTGTCAGCTGAGTCCAAGTGTCCCTATCAAGAGCTATGTTCATGACTGATTCTATGTTGCCTTTCAGGTTGTCATGCATTTCTTGTAAAGTTTTGTCCCTTTTGAAGAAAGCCTAGGTACCGAATATGTATAAAAAATTTGATATAGCTAAGCAGTTTTTAATTAGGAAGAATGCTGGATGTTTGGGAATGTGTTTGATCTTGGTGCAAAGGCCTTTGAACTCTTCATTTTTCTTCTCGAGTATCGTGTCAATGCTTTTCTCGCCTAATACTGCACCTAGAAGTATCACGTCTTCTATTGGGATCAACTCGATGCCCGGAAAGATAGCGTTAATCTTCTCAAGAATTGAGACAGTGTTTTCTCCTTTCTCCGTGAGTTCACATTTGTGGGCTTGATCATCAGTCCAAGTTTTCTAGCCTCATCAGTGAGTTCTTTCGAGTCTTGTCAGACGATTTTCCTGTTATCACTTGCCGATATGTCATCAAAGTAGCCACATTTGAATTTGGAAGCGAGGTTAGTGAGCAGATGATGAAAAATAATGCAGAATCCAATGGATGCAATCGGATCACCTTGCTGAAAACCTTCGCTTGAAAGTATAACGTAGTCACCGTAGCACAAAAATTAAGAATGTTCGTTACAGCGTTTAACGAATATGAAGGAACGAAAACGTCACCACAAATTTTTGTTAGGGATGTGATTAGACGTCAACAAGACCTGAACGACTTATGCAGACGCAATAAGCAACAAGTCCAGGCCCGGCAGAAGAAAAGGTTCGACAAGAAGGCAGCTGGTGCAAAAGCTTATTCAGTAGGAGACTACGTGTGGGTCTTTCAAAACGTCATTCCGCCGAAAGGAACGAAGAAACTCTTAAAGAAGTTGAGGGTACCGTTTATGATAACAGAGGTGCATCAGGAAGGAAGTTTTACATGCTGAGTAGTGGTCGAGCTGCGCACTTTGAGAACACTCAACCGCATAACCCATCCACAGAGGACTGGTTCATACCTGAAGATATGGAGGAGGGCAATTATCTGATGATGAACCCTGCTTGCGAAGTCAATGAGAAAGGTATCAGGGAAAAGAACGATGTAAATGAGCCTCTAGAGGAAGGAACAAGTCAAGGCTGGACCTGGTTCCTAATGGAATAATTGAAGCAGATGAAGAAACCTTACCCTAAGCAGAAGAGGACAAGGAAAACCCTGAGCACATAGACGTGTCCAAGAACATGGAACCAAATTTACCCTTCACAATTTAAACAAGACAGAGGGACAGGACAAGAACTGCATAGAAAAAAAAACCTTATGAAGACGATTTCATAGTGGACAGGATAGACCCGAAGAAGATGGTGGAAGAATTGGTGGGTTTAGAGGAAATACCCGCGTGAAAAGACATAGACATAGTCGACGACCAAGACGAGGAGTGGGTCGATGACCGGTATAAACCTGAGGTAGAAACTGATGACGAGCAGCAGCAATCGTACGAACAAGAATTGACGAGCCTGCGCGACTTGGAGTGGCTGAACGAATTGACATCGGATCCAAAGGAGACCAGTCTCACTATTCAAGACATAGACCGTAAGAGCATGAAAAACATAAAAAGACAGGGATGATCCTTCCTGGGCAGCCCAGGAAGGGCCATTACTCATTCCTGCGTCCAACCTTTTATTAATAGCCCACACTGAAAAATTATTATTCAAAAAAATAAAACTACCAAGAAAAACATGTGACCTAGAAGCAGAACAGGCGAAGATCCTAAGAAAACAGACATAGGTAGATCAGTAGAGTCATGTTTTAACTTACCAAACGAATACTCGAGCAGCATAATATTAACAGATAGCGACTTTATACTTACAAATAGGACATGTGCGATAGCGATCACAGCGGATATGAGTTTTAGGACAGCGTTAGCAGCAGATTTTTAGGGAGAATATGAAAACACAGAATATGTGGAAGCAAAGACCAGGGTGTAGCAGACTTGCCTCCGGCGGCTTCGCAAATACCAGGAAAATATCTATGCTATTTGGTGACGAGGGCGACGGAGAAGCAGGATGTGGATCCTGAGGACTTGGTACTGTCCTTGACGAGACAGAGATTTCCTAGTGGAAAGGGAGCTGAGAGATCTTTCGCTTCCGGTATACGACCCAAACCGGGAGCTGTATGCACTGATACACGCAACCTTTTCCGTTACTAACATAAAAGTGTACTTACATAAGAGATACTATTTGAGTATAAGCTGAGTATAGGCTGAGTATAGGCTGAGTGTAGGATGTGTGTAGGATGTGTTATGTTATATGTTATGTGTTATGTTAAAAGGACCTTGGGTGTGGAAGGGTTAGTGACCACGAATGACCAAACGATAATCTTAGGAATAGATCCAAAGTTTGGAATGTCCATTCTTAGGTCAAATTCCAAGTATTTTTGAAATGAACTGATTTTTGTATATTTCAAGATCAAAAATTTTTATCTGACTGTTTTAAAACAAATTTTAACACTAACCTGGAGTAATGTTGACAAATGTGATATTCGTGACCTCTTTTCCAGATCCTGATTAATCATTCAATTATTTATCAGGTTTCAATTGCGTAATCTGATAATTAAACCGAATCCATAACTTTGACTTGAATGAGCTGAACCTAGCGGAGGCTTATGTAAGACCAGTGATAGATACGATCTATTGCCGGCTGATGGATCGAGACCTCGCTCTGCAGGACCCAGAGGTGGCCATGCTACTGGCCGCCTTAATAAACATCTTAGGGCACGACAACCAGGGGGAACGCCCCACGGAAGTCTTATTGATGGCCGCTTATGGACAGCACGGAGTACTAGAGCGCCAAAACATGGAGATTATGAGGTGGAGAAACGGGGCTCTCTCAGGAAGTGACTTGGCGAACGAGCCTGGATTTGGAAGCTCCAGGACCTACCAACCAGGTAAGATGCCTCTCCCGGCCAAGCCTAGGCACGGACTGGGAAGGATTCATCAGAAAATGAATAGCGAGGCAGCCTCGTCTAGTTCACAACAGAGAGAAGCTGAGCCATCGAAACTGGTGAGATTAGAAAAGGAAGTCCAGACGAACGAGACGTTGAAATATCTAAGCGAAACAAAAGAAGAACTGGAACGAGTGAAAGAAACCTTGCTCAGAAATGGAGAAGACCGATACATAACGAGGAGATTGATCAAGAATTGCAACAATAAGGAGCGCTACCAATCAACAGGCTAAATTAGGACTTTTGTTGGAAGAAAAGGTGACTGCTCCTTCAGTGCCAAAATCTGATAACTGAGTGGAATTTGGATTGGGATTCTCGAATGAATTACTGAGAACGAGCCTAATGGTGGTGTGGTAGTTGATGAAACCATCATGGTGTCCGAGTCCTAATAGTGATTCGACATTGCGTGCGACACCGGATCTGCAAAGGAAGTTGAATTCAGACTGTAACTTTAGTGACCTGAACATCATTTATAATTTGATGACAACAGCCTTCAAGAGCAACAGAGAAAACAACGTGGAGTTGCCTGGCTGGGAACCAGAGGACTGGGTTACGCCTGGTAGCTGTCTAGCGAAAATCAGTGGACCGGAAGGTCGTATACGTGGAGGTCTCAATTGTGTAAAGACCTTGGCAAAGCAACACAAGCAATTGACAGTACTGTTCGGGAATATACTAATGAAGGCAAAAACAGAAACGGAATTGATTCCAGACTGCCACGGAGAAACTGAGGAGAATTTAGTGACTGCACCAGAAACGTACAGCATGTTTGGTTCTTTAGAGTCACTATTGAAACTAGAACAAAGCATGAGATGGTCCCGGCCATCAGCGTAGAAGTGTTTCCAGGAGTGTTGCAAACCGAGCAGAAGTATATTGGAAAATGAAGAGAAGCGAAAGAAGCAGAAATGAACATCCGGCAGAGTGAAGCTTATCGCAGACCTTCGGGAGCGCGATGTCTGGTAGGATCGGCGTTGTGCAAAAGCCGATACCCAGTACACTTCGTAGCAGTGGATGTGAAGAGTACGAGGACGATCGTGGATCAAGCCTTCTCAGTGCCGAAATGTGTGAGATTAGCGAAAATGTCGAAAAAACCTTACGAGTTTCTATTCAAGATATTTGCAGCAGTTTCGGGAAGAACCAAAAACAATTTAGAGCCGCTACTGGGAAAAAACTCATGGGATTTGCTAGTGGGAACTTTAGTGACTTTGAAAGACAGAAACAGAGAGGATAAAGAGCAACAGATTATAATGCAGTAGACGAAGACGACGAAATCCACCGAGTAATGATGGAAATGGAACCACTATTGGAGGCGTCGGGAAAGCGCAACTGAAGGAGCATCATTTTGACGCATGATGAGTTCCCATGCTTTTGCTTACTACAAACATGGTGGTATCCTGGGCGCAGTAATCTGGAGTTGATCTGGTAATCTGGAGAGCTGCTCTCCATGGGTTTACCAGGCTCATCACAGCCCATAACGATAGTGATAGTGGTAGTTATGATGGCAATCCGATGGCTGGAAGCTCATGTAAAGGAGAACAATCGACAGGAGATACCGACGAAAGAACAACTGGAGGAATTTGCTTGTCTAAAAGATTCAGATCTTTTTGAGACAATGTGCAAAATTTTGAATATTCCGATGGAAGTGAAGAAGATATGGGCCAGAAGACGACTGATGCCATAGTTTAGAGCCGACATGACTGCATGGTTGTAAGAGTATGCCAAGAAACATATGTCGAAGCACAGCAGAGTGTACAGTGCGTATCAGCTGGACACTGGAGCAGGAGCTTTTAAGCGAGCTTTCGTAACTCACCGGAATGCAGTGACTACCGCAGTGAAAAGAACGTCCAGATCATGTGAGCGTGACGGGAGAGAAAGAGAAGAGATATTGAAGAAAGACCTGGAGAGAAACGTTTAGAAAGGCATGTCCAGCTTCTGCAGGAATAGGGAGACTACTGTAGACCCGCTACCTTGTTGTAAACAAAGGGTAGAAGAGCAGAGGTGTTGGATGACTGCCTCCAACAGCATCAGAATGGCCACCGACTTGTTGAAAGATTCTGAAACTGAAAGTGCGGAGTCGATGTCGCAGGACGAGGAGGTGGAGCAATGACAAAGAACCGGAAAACAAGATGCAAAATGGAGAAAAATTAGAAGAATTTGGAAGTTTTAGAACTTCTAAACCACGAAAAGCCAGAAGAAGTGAACAAAGAAGTAACTAAGGAGAAGATTTCAATACTCAGATTTTTTTATGTGAGAAAATCTGAAATAAGAAACCAAGCCATTGAGCCTGCAATTGAAACTAATTGGAGGAAAAACTTTTAGTTGATTTTTGGAGTTTAAGAATGAGTTGCATTAATAAATTTGTCAATTAATTTTAGTTATTGGCTTTAGAGACACTTACTGTTTATCTAGAGAGGCTTGAGTGAGAAGCATAACAAATATTCTAGCCTGCATGATTGTTTTTAACCAACTAAGATATCTGATCACTTTGTGGTGATATGAAGGGCTTGGGTATATTTTGAAGAAGGAAATTATTTCATTGTTCCTTCTAAACACATAGTTTCTTAACTTCATTACTCAGGACCAATAACAACTAAAGTTCCAAAGGGAAGAAGCATAGAAGGATAATTTTAGTTTGTTTGTTGGCAGGACTCTCCTGCATCCCAAAACCTTTTAAACCTAGGAGAATAATTTTCAAATCGAAGCATTTGCTTTAAAAGTCAGAAAAGATATTTTATCTTAAGTTATATCCTCAAACATGAGTGAAAGAAATTAGAAGGCTATTACAGTGTAGTATGATGCCATTTGTATCCAGCGGTGAGTCGATGTGACGTGGGTAAAGGTCATTTCATGCGTTTTGTAAATTCTGTTCGATGTCACTGTACCATCTTGATGAATACCACGAGACTCAATGAGGACATTGACCGGGCTAACCGGTGAGAGTGTGACATTTCAACAGAATGGCGCCAAAATGCCTGGCAGATTCGAAACTTTATTGTAACCGTAGACTTGGAATTTTGACAATTTTGATAGATTAACTGTACTAATCGTACGATTAAGCGAGTTAGGAAAGGTCAATTCGAAGTGACGAAATAAAACTTAAAAATCATTCTGAAATAAAGACACGTCACGGCTACAACTGAAAATGAGAGAAATATCAGAACGACGATTGTCGCGAATAGAACAATACAGACAGATTTTTGTGAAGACACAGCAATAATGACGACTGATAATATAACAAAATCTGTCCAAATTGTAACGATTGTAGCTGTACACTCGTTAGCGAAGACTTCTCGAGAATTAGAAAGGGTATTGGGATGATATCACCAGCCTTCCGGAAGGACGCTAAGACCGCTCTTCGTCAGGATTCCAGAATCTGGAAGGGTCTCGGGAAGGAAACTTTAAGTCTATTTTAAACAAACTTTAGCTTCCTGGGATGTCCTGAGTTGAATTTAATTAACATCGAATTCATTTTCAGAGTATGAGAAGCTATGAGTTTAGGGAAAGGGTTGATCCATCTCCGATGGATATGATGATTTTTATCTACCGAAAAAAAAACAAAAGTAATATAATAAATAAGTGTTAGCACTGTTTATAGGAGTGACCTCGTTGTCTGGGGATACTGAGACCCAGCCACGAGCTCACTCTTTTTGCGGGTTACTAGGTTAATTTGAGCGTTCTGGCCGATAGCCCAAATCAGTAACGATTTTATCGACCCGATGTTAAAAGGACCGCATAAAGAACTGGTTTTTGGCAGAGACGGTTAAAGGCATGTAGAGCTGTGTTTAGACGCCAGCCAGTCCTTTTACAACCTAGCTTTATTTTCCGTCGATATGTACTTCCGGGCGAATGTTACAGTTACAAATTTTTTAGATAATTTAAATCAAGATGAAGAGCCGATTCGGTTTCAAATAACACTCATTTTTTGTTTCTTTTTTTTTTGCTTCAGTCAAGTCAAGTCAAGTCAAGTTTTTTATGACCATTAGGAAGTGCCTCTTGTGGTCATTTCAAATGTTTTTCCTATCTCCGTTCGAATTCGTACATGTCAATTCCAATGTTTGTCTTGTTTCCACCAGAATTCGTCGATGGTCTTGCTTTGCACTGTTTCCTGTGGCAGATTGTTCCAGTCGAGAGATGCTCTTATCGTGAAGAAATTTTTTCGCACCACTATATTTGCTTTACGTACTACTACTTTACATGTGTTACCTCTAGAATCCCTATCATTCCGCTCGAATAGTCGCGCAGTGGCATTCTTATCATAAAATTCATAGCAGACTTTATACATTTCAATTATAGCCCTCTTTTCCTTCTGTATTCCAGCGATGATAGATTCAGTTCCTTAAGGCGTTCGTAATAGGATAGATTTTTTATAACTAGACGCGTCGCTCTTCTCTGTTCGTTTTCCAAGACCTTTTGATGCTTGATCAACCTTGGGTGCCAGATTAAGTTCGCAAATTCGAGGTGTGGCCGTATCAAGCATTTATAGATGTTTAAAAATACTTGTTTCGTGACTTTAGTGAAGCTTTTCTTAATTACTGCTATCATGCCGTTTGCCTTATTGGCTTTTTAGTGATGTGTGTTTCGAATGTCAGTTTGTTGTCAAGACAGATACCCATGTCTATTTCGAGTTGCACTTCTTTTGTCGTTGTTCCTTTTGTCAGGTGAACACATTTGTCGATTTTAAAAGACAAAAGACTTTGGCATGTCCAAATTTCTAGTGACTGTAAATTTTCATGTATGCCTGTTACATCCGATTTGTCTTCAATTTGACGGTATAATGTCGCGTCGTCAGCAAATAGATATATTTTTGACGCTATTTTGTCCGGCATTGTGTTGATGTGTATTGAAAACAGTACTGGGCCGAGTACTGAACCCTGGGGTATCCCACTTTTTACTGGCTGCAATGAGAATCTTTAATCGTTAATTGCCACTCTCTGTTGACGTCCCGCAAGAAAGTCTGTTATGCAGTTCAAGGTTCCTCCAGTTACTCCATACTGTCTAAGAATTCCGATCAGTCTTTTTGTGTGGTACCCATTCGAAGGCTTTCTTGAAGTCCAAGTATATCACGTCGACATTTTCATCTTTGTCCATTGCCCTGGTGAAGTCATCAATTACTTTCGGAGTTGTAAGGTCAGTGAACGTTCAGATCGAAAACCGTTTTGTGCAATTGTTATTATCCCTTTTTCATTGAAATGATCCATTAAATGCTTTCGAAAACACTTTTCGAACAACTTGCAACATATTGATGTTAAACTGATTGGTCTATAGTTACCTGCCATCGATTTTTTACCTTATTTGAATATTGCAGATATGTTAGCCAACTTCCAGTCTTCGGGTAATTTGCTTGTCTCCCAAGAGGTTTGGAAAAAAATCAAAAGTGGTTTTAAGATGAATTCTCGTAATTCAAATAGGACCCTAAGATGAATTCCATCTGGTCCAGGCGAGTTGGAAGTGTCTAACCGATTGAGTTCTTCTCGGATGTCATTCATTGTTAGCTCCAGGTTGTCATCAATGCTGGCGGTTGGCGGAGGGCTGATCTCCCAGTTACCCGGGGTTTCGTCAGTGAAAACCGATGCAAAGAAGTTTGAGAGCACTTCTGCCGTTTCGTCGTTCGTGTCAGTTAGCATACCATTTGGATTTATTAAAGCGGGGATTGGTTCTCTTATGGTAGTTTATGGTGCGCACGTAACTCCAGAACTAACTCGGATCAGTTTTAACTTCTGATGATATTTCTTTTTCTGATGATTAGTGCCTCCAATCGTATGGCAGATCTAACTTCATTTCGTTTGTTTTATATTTGGTTAAATTTTTGGCTGTTTGATAAATTTTGATGTTTTCCAGGCTTTTTTTTTCTTTTATCTTCATGTGCACTGCCCTTGCAAGCGGCATTTGATTGCCACTGCAGCGTATCTGAAATAAAGGCACGAATTTTTCGATTAATTCTTTCATGCAGTTTTCATGCAGCTCCTTTTCATACTTTCTGCGGCTTTTACATTTTGATTTAATCCTCTTTACTGGCACACTATCTTGACAAGGACGTGGTCACTTTTTCCGATTGGTGCCTCTAACTTGGTGTCTAGATCTCTAATGACTATATATGACATCACAACATCAAGCAGTGATGCTTTGTCTCTGCCAGTAAGCCTTGAAGGCTCTTTGATATGTTGTGTTAGTAGTGTGTTTTTACTGCCTCTATAAAGGTGAACTCAATGCGATTCTCTTCTTTTAATGTATTCATGGCCTCCCAATCTATCTGTGGTAGATTTGTGTCTCCCACTATTAGCGTTGAGTCATTTGACTGTGTTTTGTTCTAATTGGCGATCAAATTTTTTAGTTGGTGTTTGTTTTCTTTGGTTGAGTTTGGACTTCTATACAATACACCATGTTGATGATGTTCCTGCCAATTTTAATTTTTAAAAACAAATTTCCACGGAAAGAGGAGTTAAGTTATTTGTGTTCAAGGAGATTCAATAATTTCAATAATATAAACTAAAATTCCGCTTCCTTGATCAGATGGGTTCATAATTAATTGGTTCTATGTTATAGTTTTGGATTTTATGCCTTACTGAAATCCATTTTGCGCGAGAATTTTTTGGTTTGTCTTCCACTAGAGCGAAGACATCAGGCTTGCATTTTTCTCGATTCATTCTTCACGTGATTTTGCGCTGTTCGACTTGAGTTAATGTGTCTATGTTTGTGTACCAGATTAATAAAGATCGGTTTGAGGTTTTTTCCTCAATTCATTATTTGCAACCCCCTCACAAGGTCAACGTAGTCTCCTTGTTCCTTTTCGTTTAATCATTTTTTGTTTTTGCTATCAATCTTCAGGCTTCTTCTCGTTCCTTGAGACTACTGTCTGGGCCAATTCGCAGGTTCTTGATTTTTTATTCGGCATCTTTTAATTTATTCAAGTTTTTCATTATCTCGTTTACGTCTTTTTCGTTATCAAAGGATAGTAACAGTGGTCTGTTTGTCGTGGCTTCATCGTTCTTCTTCCCAGGTCGGACAGAATTTGTGGCTGTTTTGTTTCCCATTTCGACCGATGCTAGAAATGTTTCTATCAGATGTTTGTCTTCTACCTTTCTGTTATGTCCATCTTGGTGGGTACTCTCGGGTGCTTTGTAAATTATCAAGTTCTTTTTTCTTCTTTTGTCGTCTTCTTCTTCTCTTTTTTGCTCTTCAGATGCTTCCATTATAATTTCTTTTAGTGGCTTGACTTTCTGTTGTTGGGCCACGTCCCATGGTTTCTATTCAGTTTGATTCATATTTATGCATGTTGTACAAAGGTGTTCATGACATTTATCACACTCCATTACTTTATCATCGATGTTACCATAAGTCTCATTGCACGTTTTACATTACCAAGCGTCCATTTCACTCACAGATTCAGTACCTCTACGTCTAGTTTTTTGCTTTGGAAGCATTTTAAGTTTGAGTTTATCAGGCAGCTCTAAGTCACTTAAGTCTCAAGAAGCTACCTAATGAAATCAACTTCACAAAAACTACTGGGCCACTCTAAGACACTGAAGTCTCAGGAAGCTACCCCGTAATTTCTCCTTCAAAAACACTAAGCCCTTATCTGATTTTGAGAGTTTGTCTAGAAAACGACATTATACCTAATTTTTTGAGGTTCAGGGTACCGGAAAATGGGGTGTTTTCGAACCAAGCGGTACACAGTTTTCAGACAAAACTTCTAAGAACGGAGATAAACAAGGCAAGGACAGATGAGAAAAACGTTGAAGTCAAAGTAGAAAGAGCGAGAGGCGCAGTACAGAGGGGTGTAGATGAGAAGTTTTGGCCTTCGGTAACAAAATATTTAAGTCTTAGGGGACAAAGACAAACAGCAACAGTCAAAGAGACCCATCAGAAGAAGCTAATGAAATAATCAGAAAGGCAAGACCGACCTCTAGGGAAGCAAGGTGAGGGTTCGGTAAGAGCTCTTGTTGATGTTGAATTACCAAATTGGGTACAACAAGTGTTGGCATTAGGGCCAAAGCATCCCGTCAGGGATAAATTTAATGAGACACACTTTCTCGCCGACATTGACATCTTTCTATCGGATCTCAAAAATTGTAAAGTCCCCGGGGAGGCCCTTTGTGAGATCGAAGCTGTGGCAAAAGCCTATGCTAAGAGGGTGAAATAAACACCTTCTGACAAAGGCGTTGAGAAGGCCCGAAAGTATCTGAAGAGTAATGGATTAGTTGCGGTACCGTATGACCAAGGCGTGGGTTTTTGTTTAATGAGAAAGGACACTACGAGAACAAGTTGTCGAATACATTAGATTCAAATCAATTCAGCAAAAGTAAAGGAACAAGTGATGCGATTGTTTTAAAGATAGAAAGAGACATCAATAAGGAGTTGTTGGCTATGAGGAAAAAAGATGAAATAAGTGAGAGTCTCTACACAAGGATGAGGTCTACTGGGGGGCAGCCCGCCAGGCTTTATGGGTTGGCGAAAGTGCATAAAGTGAATACCCCATTAAGACCGGTCCTCTCCTTGCCTGGTAGCTCTTATTATAACTTGAATAAAGTTCTTGCTAAATTTTTCGAGAAAATTGAGTGCGCAAACATCGAAACCAACTCACTAGATGCGAGAGAAATCTTAGAGAGCACTAATCTTGAGCCCAATGAAAACTTGATATCTCTAGATGTGAAGAGTTTGTACACAAATGTTCCCTCGAAAGAAGCGATAGACATAGCTCTGAGAAAACTGTATGAGCAAGATGAACCACCATCATTTGCTAGGAAAACCACGAAGAGACTGTTGAACATGGCAGTTATTCAAGTCCATTTCAAGTGCAATGAAACATGGTACGTTCAGAAAGATGGTTTGGCAATGGGGGCATCTCTTGCCGTTATTTTAGCAAATCTTTGGCTGAAGCAGTACGAAACTGCACTATCAAAGGATATTCCCGAAATGTTTTTGTCCGAGAAAGATCTTCACGGAATATGTCCCGAGTGCAATAAGAAAGTCACGTACAGGTCAAAAGGTGTAGAATGTGAATGCTGTTTGAACTGGTATCACGTAAAATGCGGTGATATATCAGATGATGAGTGTCGAAATATAAGTGAAACCGTCTGGTACTACAGAAAATGCATCGCAATAAGGGAGAAAAATAAGTCAGGGCAACTATCTAAATTGTTTTTCCGTTACGTTGATGATATAGTGAGAACAGTGAAGGGTGATCCTGAAAAAGTGCTACGGGCTGCAAACTTACTACATCCAAATTTACAGTTCACAATAGAGACACCAAACACAAACGGAACTTTGTCATTTTTGGATTTACAAATTACTATTGACAAAAGCAGGAAAATTAGCTGTGGGTGGTATCAAAAACCAACAAATACAGGTACCATACTCAATTTTAGAAGCTGCGCCCCCCTTCAGTACAAGAGAAGTGTGATTGAAGGAACTGTTCACCGGGTTTTCCGCAGTACGTCAACATGGGAAGAATATGATAAAGCCATGAAAATCAACCGTGAGCAGTGGTTGGATAACCAATATCCGAAAAGTTGGTCGTCGCGGGTTGCATCCCATGCCCTTGAAAAGATCATCAGCGAGGGCATAAACAAAAAGAACATGGCTGACAAAAAGAAGCCCTGTGATTATAGCAGTGATTCACCACCCATCTTGATGGTCCAATATAGGGGGAATCACAGTCAGACATTAGCAAAAAAAGTGCGCGATATCACCAATGCGCTGATAATATTCACGACGAGGAAATTGAAAACTTGTATGCCTCTCTAAAATCCTCCTTTTCCAGTGAACTGAAATCAAAAGTGGTGTACAGACTTGAATGTTGTGGGTGCAAATCCATCTATGTTGGCCAGACGGTCCGACATCTCACCACAAGGAATGAGGAACACCGAAAAGAGGATACCCCAGTTGGACAGCATATAAGGCAGTGTGGTAGTGAGCGTGGTAAGTCTGAGTTTAATTGGAAAAAAATCGACCAGGCGTCCAGCAGCATCAAGTTACTTACATTAGAGGCGCTGCACATTAGGAAAAAGAGACCGGCAATTAACACGCGCGACGAGTTTAGAAGTAGGGAGCTGACACTAAGGCTATAGTTCCAGAATCGAAAAATTCTGGCTAAAACAACAACATTTTGAAACAACTTACATGTTAGCATAAAAATTAGCCACAAAACGAAAATGTGAAAATAAAAATGAAGAAAACTCTCAGAAGTTTGTGACAAAATGTTTTAAAATGGTACATAATAGTTGTTACATAATTTCAGTGATATTTGTAAAGTTTTGATTGGTTGAATTTTTAAAATTTTGAAGTAATGATGTGTGTGACACTTTTTATGATCTTTGATCTTTTTGTACAGATAGTTTAGAATTTTTAAAACCTGAAAATGCACAAAATGTGCGAAAACATTTGTTTGAATTTACAATTTTAACGCATTCTCAAAACATCTGATTATTACTGAGCCGCTCTAAGACAATAAGTCCCAAGAAGCTACCCTTGTAATTTCAGAGAAAGCTTCTCACTTCTTATTTTTTGCTGTTCTTTTTCTGCCTTCCTTTTGACGTTGACTGTTTCTTTGACTTCTTCGTAGCAGACTTTTACCGTTTCTTCAGAACTAATTTTTTCAAGTTATTTCTACTTCTGTAGACGGTTCTGATTAGTCTCTGCAATAATCAAAGACGGGTGAATTTGCCTTAAATCTCGCAAGATTCTGCTGTTCTTTCTCTTTCTTGTGGATGATAACTTTTTTACTGGGATAATGAGGATGTCTAATGTTCTCAATCTTTTGAGTATGTCTGTGGTGTTGGTTCGTTTTGTGTATACTATTGCTGCGATCCGGTGACGCAGTCCGTGGAGAGTCGAAAGCAGTAGTTCTACTGAACAAGGTTTCCCACTGTTGCTGTGGTGGGGGGCCACAGTATTGTTGATCAAGTCGTGCCGCAGAATAAGTTTGTCTTCGTTCTTCTGGATCGACTGGTAGTTCTTTTTTGTGGTCTGGTTGATGCTCAATCCTCCTACTGATGTCTGGATGGGGAATATTTTTCGTTGGAAGTTTCTAGGGGATGCGTGGATGGCCGCATGAAAAGAGCTTCGCCAACAAAGTGCACCATAAATCTTCACCTGCAACACCTAGAGCAGCAGGACTTTTTGCTATTTTCCGTTCAATAATGCGATTTTAGATTTAGCTCTAGGGCATATATCTGAAAATACCCAGTTTGTATACGGGGAAAGGAAATCTATTTTTAAGTTTATCACAACAATTAGGCTAATGTACCAATTAACTATTAATTTATTCTTGTCTTGCGTTGAAATTTTTTTGTCTGATCTATTTTATATTCCTTCAAGACTTTTTATACATCAAGGTGCCCAAGAGAAAGTTTTAACTGTTTCGATTTAAAATTTTAAGTGTTTTAATTCTGATCGAAAACTCCAATTATTATAACCTTCTGGCACTAAATCTCTTAAATTTTCTTGTCCAGTAGCTGAATTTTGTTGTTTTTGCCTTGCTTAACACGATTTTTTCATGGGAAATTTACTTCTGAACCAATCGTTATTTAATTTTCAGCTCTGGTTTTTTTTCGAAAGTTTGAGAAATTTGAACCTTTTCAATTCAACATCTTCAAGTCAATTTTTCAATTTGAAAAGTAAGTTAGAAAATAGTTTTTAATAGATTTTTTAAAATCCTAATGTGCTATTCATAGTTGGTTTCCTTGGTTGTCTACTGAGCATTTTTATGCAATGCATCCATGTTAAAAACGTTTGTTATAGGCGGACTGAAGTTTTTGCTTGTTTTGTTTTGAAATTTTTATTTTCTGCTGGTAACGGTTTAACAAATTGCGATACATTTTTCAGTTTTCCATATTTGACTTTCCTTTTTCTGCAAACATTAATTGGATTAAGAGTATCGATAAGTTCTTGCTACCGAGGCTCTCGTGGACTTTTGTCGCCGATCGCTTAGATTGCGCCACTTTTTATTTTTTTAAAAATGAGTCATGATGGTGTTCAGCATCTTTTCCAGTAAACGATGTTTGTTTGTTTTCAGTTATTTTGTCAAGGATGGTAACTTCAGTGAACCCTCATACTCCTGCCGTGCGCTCGCAAAATGGTGAGCAGACGAATGACGTCTCTGTAAACGGTGAACTGACTCCGAATGAAATCGGCATGGAATTTGTGCGGCAGTACTACACGCTGATGAATGAAGCACCCGAACACCTGTACCGATTGTATTCAAAGGGAAGCATGTTTGTACATGGAAACATAACTGGCAAGCACCAAAATCCAATCGTGGGTCAAGAAGTAAGCTATATTTACTCCAAGCCAATCATAGGCTGCTAAGCACCTGAAATTTGAATTACTTGTTTAATTTCAAGATAATTCTAAGGGCATTGAAAACTTAATTAAAATGTTTTTTTTTTCAGAATATCAAGGCTGAAATTGAGCGTCTCAATTTCCAACACGTATACACAAAAATTCGACAAGTTGACTGCTACTCAACGCTGTATGATCTTCTCATTGTGCTCATATGTGGTAAGTTTTGCGGTCTAATATGAGAAGTTGGAGTAGGATTTTAAAGTAGCGATTAAGAACTAGTTTAGATAATGCCAAAATTTTTCCAAGAAACATTCAATGTTGCTAACTCAATAATTTTGTATCATTCATCCATATGATTTAATCAATAACACTTTTGATATATCTGTAACTTACAATATAAGGCATTATCAAAAAGTTTTTAACATGACCAAACAAAATTTATTTGAAAAAAAAATGTGTTCAACTTTTATATCTTCTACTTGAAACTTTTAGGCGACATCTCGATCCTAAAAACACCGGCTCGACGCTTTGCACAGCAGATTGTGTTGGCACCACAAGGACACTTGAAGTACTATGTGGTGAATGATATTTTCCGCTACATCGACGAGGGAGATGATCACATTGACAATGATATGGGTTTGTTTGTTTAGCGAAACTAAATATCCTTGAGCGTCAATGAAATTTGAATGTGGTAAAAAAATGACAGGCTCCCAATAAACAGCTTCGACCATTCTGGGTTTTAGGAGGCAATTTCTTGTATTTTGGCGCTTTTGTTCCAACCATATGAAAAAATGGGGAGGAGCTTTGAATTCGGGTGTTAGTTTTTTTCTGTTTTCCTGGCTAATAATCATCGGAGAGGAATGAGTGATATATCATATTAAAGCTCTTTCAGTCGTGATTCAAACTATTTTTAAAAGTTTCGAAAATTTTTCCCAGTGTGAGAAAAGCCGGCTTAAAATTTTCGTACAAATTCGAGCGAGCACGCATATTTTTGCTTAATTTAGGCCGTTTAAAGTAGCGTAAATATGCTAAATTTTAATATTACTGAAATAAAATTAGTTTTTGGAGATTTTAAATGCCATTTTAGGAATTAAAAACTGGTCGGATTTTTAAAAACTGGTCGGATTTTTAAAGACTGGTCGGAACGTTTTGTGCTATTTGCACTGTAACCGGCTATCCTTGTCTATTTAAGTCATTATGCATGCCGTCGGTTTATTAATAAGACAGTATATTTGAATTATTGTCTATGTAAATTGTTTAGAAACCGAATCTTCATCGGAAGGAGCGGAAGAGGACATTGCGCAACAGCTGCATCAGCAGCGCCAGCAAGTGGCTCCCGAGGTTCTGACCGGTGCCTCCAACGACGTCCACGTGCCGTCCGCACCCCACGTGATGCCCGATCAACATCAAATGATCAACTCTGCAACTGTTGAGTTGATTCGACAAGACATTGTTCCAAATGTCGACCAAGTTGGAACTATGGATCCGGTTGTTCGACCAGGAATGCAAGTGAGTGTGGTAGACACTGGTATGCAAGGAGGGCATGTGGATGAGACTGCTAATGTGCAACACATGGCGACTACTGGCATGATACAGGGTGTTCTGGCGCAAAATGGCACAACTGACACGACTATTATGGGCAGCTTCAACAACGTACCACAGCAGATGTTAGCGACTAATTTGACTTTTTTTGCTATATATTATGGTCAGTTTGCTTTCAAACACGAAAGTTAAGTAGTTTCAGTGACAAATCGTAGTGTTGATGAACTCTTTTGATCTCTTCAAACAGCTACACAATAGTGATTCTTTTTAATGAGCGGCACAGTTCTTATTTTGTCTTTTTTCTTTGGAAACCTTAATTGTTGTTCGAAAGTGTTATTATTTTTTTGAAAACTTTAATACCACTTTCTGTTCGACGCTAAGTTATCCAAGTTGCTTATGCAGCGCATTTTTGACTGTTCAAATTTTGTTTGCAGTGAAGCACACCAAGCAAACAACATAGGAGGAGGTGAACCCAATGGAGTTGTGGACTCATCCTCCTTCATGCAACAAAAGGTAATTTTACGGAATACATAAGACGTGTTTTTTTTCATTCTTTTATTAATCATGAATTCATTTGGTCTAAAAATGTAAACTGCCTTTCTAAAGAAAGGACAAGGAAACGATGAAATGTTTGATGCTGCTCCACCTGAAAATCACACTTCAAACCAAGTGGCGCCTTCACACACCGAGGAGCCACCACAAATGAATCAGCCTGATAATTCCTCCGATGTCGGCATCTCTATTGCACCGCCTGTCGAACCAGGAGTGAAAACATGGGCCAGTATAACTGGAGCACTGAGTGGATCGCCGGCTAAAAAGTCCCATAACGAACCGCGAATGAACCACAATCATTACCAGCCACCACCTCAGCAGTCGTTCCAGGTCCAACATGCGAACGCTGAAAGCTTTGGAACAGCCCATCCGCCGAAACCCCAGCGCAATTCAGGAGGTGGTAGGAACCAACACGGGGATCCCAATCTGGTCTCGCCTCCGACTGAGCCTCGTGCTCCTCATGAGCGCCGATCGGGCGGAGGAAGAAACAGCGGCGGCCAGTCTTCTGGTGGAAACCAATCCGCGGGACAATCGCAGCAAATGAACATCGGTACATTTTCTCCGAAGAGCGAATCACCAAGTACGAAGTTCCAAGGAAGTGGAAGCAATCCCCCGTTCAACAGGGCGGGAGGGGGAGGTGGAAGTGCTTCCGGAACTTTTGGAGGGCCTAACAGTTTCCAGCAGGCTCCGGATGATTGCCAGATATTTGTGGGCAACCTTCCAACCGACGTGCACAACGAAGAGCTGAGAAAGCGGTTCTCAGAATACGGAGTCGTAACCGATGTGAGAATCAACAGAGGCGGTGCAGTGGTAAGTTTCATTGGACTAGTAAACTTGATAACGGATATTTCAATTGCCTTCAAAAGTGAAATGAAATGAAAGTTTCTGGTCTTTTTAAGAGTCGATGAATGTAATTCAGTCTCCTATATAGGTACGATGATTTTTTTTCAGGAAAAATCTTAGATTTTGCTCACGCTCAATTTTGGCTTTCCTCTTTGTAAATTTTGTTCCGTTGTGTTTTTAATATTCAAATGTCTGGCTGGCATGTTTGCCTAGAATTAACTTCTAATGAGACATACAAAAATAGAAATTTGGTAGACTTAGTTTTTTGAACTTTCAACTGTCTTTTTCACGCTCAATTTTGATTTTCGCGGTTTGACTTGTGGTTTCTTTTTAAATTCAGTGCATTTCCATTGTTAAAAGGAGGGCAAACTCCACTATTGAACAGCAAATGTGTAAAGGTCACGAAAACCGCGAACGACTTCTTATTTCGAAAATGGAATGTGTTTATTAGATTTCTCAGCGAAATAAAAGTTTCACCTATTGACGCAGTTTTCTAGAATTGGATTAATTTTAACAAAAAGGTGTCTATATTAAATTAATCTACAAATTTGAAAGAGCGTTTAGGCCATCTATTTTTTTCTCGGAAATTCAAAAGTTGAAGATTTTTGAAAAACCAGTCAGTTTTTTTTTTCAGTTTTGTTGCGTTTATTACTCTTTTCCAACTGTCAGTTGGCTATGTTCTAGATTATAGTCGGATAAAAAACCGTTTAAAAATGCTTTAAAGGTGTCGTTTGACCATTTTTTTTTATCAGAGAGGTGTTCTCAGTGCCAAAATATCCCCGTAAACATCAGAAATAGTTTACACTAGCCATTAGTGTAGTGTATTAGTACGAACCTTCTTTTTTTCTAAGTCAACTTTCAAATAATAGTTTTAATTGAAAGTGGAAAGTGTTCTTTTATTTGGTGCCATTTTTGCTGTAGTCACGATCTAGCATTGGAAATTTCATAGCATATGTTCTCTGCTTTATTTGTGGCTAGTATTTTTTGATGTATTAAGCCTCCGTGCCTGAGTGGTTAGTGCATGAGACTCATAATATCTAGGTCGCAGTAGGCCGCAGATTGAATCCGAGGTCTAGTGGAATTTCTACTAGTTCGAGGCTTAATTCTAAACTTTCTTATTGCACTTTATTGCTTTTTGTCGTGTTCTTGCTAGTGTTTTAGAATACAAAATCCAATCAGCTACGAAATAAATGTTGACTCTAGTTTTGGGGATTTTAGTTGCAAAATTGCTGAATTTTAAGTCAACTGCTAACTAACAGCCTAAACAAAAAATTTATGTTTTTAAGAGTAGTGAACGTAGTGAAGACTCTTATATAGGTCTTGGTGATTTTTTTGTTTTCTTTTTAAGGAAAAGTCTTAAACTGCTCTAATAACTACAGATGTGCATTCATACATATCAATGCATTTATGAATGCACTTAGATATTAATGCACTTTTTGAGTTCGATTGAAATTCATCTACTGAAACTTACGTAAATAGCACTCTCCAAATACGAACGTGGAAATGGCGCGAGAAAACGTGAACGATTTCTAGCTCCGAAAAAGGGAATTTATTTTTCTAGAATTCCAGCGTAGTAAAAACTTTATCTGTTGATCCAGTTTTCTCAAGTTGGGTTAATGTTACCAAAAAGCGCCAATTGTAAATTGTTCAAGAAATTCGAAGGGCTTGTAATTTTTTTCTTTGAAATTCAAAAGTTGACATTTTTTCAACGAAATCATGTTTTTTTCTTTTTACTTGCGTTCATTAATCTTTTCCAACTATTAGTTGGCTATGTTTTTAAGAGTAATGAACGTAGTGAAGACTCTTATATAGGTCTTGCTGATTTTGTTTTTTTTCCAGGAAAAAGTTTTAAAATAGTAATGCTTTTAGGTATAATGCTTTTTTGAGTTCAATTGAAATTCCTCTGCTGAAAGTGACGTAAATTGCACTCTTCAAATACGAATAAAAACTTTACCTGTTGATCCAGTTTTCTCTAGTTGGGTTAATGTTATAAAAAAACGCAAATCATAAATTGTTCTAAAAATTCAATATCGTGTAAAGGGCATCTATTTTTTCCTTTGAAATTCGAAACTTGGGATTTTTAAAGAAAGCCAGTGTTTTTTTTGTTTTCTTGCGTTCATTACTTTTTGCTTCCAATCTTCGATAGGTTAATGTTTTTAATGAGAAAACAAACTTATATGAGGGTGTTGCTTAGATCCATAGTTTTCCAACGATTATTTTAAATCCCAAATTTTCAAATTGCTTTTTGCACTGAGGACACCTCTTTGACACTCTATGATTAACTGGATATATGACGCCTTCAAAACGTTTTTTCTTACTGTTTTCATTCAGTTCTAATCTGGAAAACAATTTCATGCATCAAATGTCAAAGTTTGAATGGTTAATCCTAAGATGTTATAGATAAAACGGTGCGAGCGTGAAAAAAATTCGTCGCCTGAAAACTAAAAATTGCAAGTTTTATGTCCTGTAACTGTAGTTTCCAAGTGGAATTTAATTTTCAGAATTTTAATTACTGATCCATTTTTTCCCAATTTTATCATAAAAGTGCTAATCAAAAATTGTTACAGAAATTCAGAGCTTAAAAGACATCTATTTTTTCCTTGAGATTCCAAAGTTGAGATTTTTTCGAAAAACAAGTCAGTATTTTTTTCTGTTTTATTGCGTTCATTGACTCTTTTCCAACCGTCTGGCTATGTTAATTAGTTAGTCCGCCCAAAAAATTCAACAACGCATAATTTTTTAAATGGACGCGCTGTTCAAATCATGTTTGAGATGAACACGTTTAATTAAGTTACGATTAATTAGATTCGAGAATTTTCATTTCTGTTTTTAATATTTTTGAATTTGAGCGAAGTAAGTAAATTTGGGCGGATTAAGGCCTTAAATTTCGAGAAACTATGAAGCTAGTTGTAACCGTACAAATAATGTCTCACTTGTAGGCCAAAACTTCATCAAAAGCCGATGAAAGTGTTTTACAAAGAGACATCATGTCAGATCATAGAATGGTTACCGCTTGCTTATGGTTAAGTTGAGAAAACTTAAACGATTAAGCTAGCTGTGCATTCAAACACAACCGTACATTCATGCTGTTCATTTCTAGGAATTGACTTGAAGTTTTGAATATATGAGGGTAAGATGGAATGTATGAGTCAGATGGTTGTGATGGTTTGAATTGAAGGCTTGTGTTTTTTAGCCGTTCGGGTTCGTTGTGTTCGACAGTGTTTCGCCGGTGCAAGCGATTCTGGCAAAGACTCAAGGTCCAGAGAGACAGACTCTGTTCCTCCGAAACGACAAGCACAGAATCAACATCGAGGAGAAAAAGCCCCGCGGTGTTACCGGCGGAGGCAACATCAACAGAGGCAGTGGCGGAAGGTATCCACCGGGCGGACCCGGAAAGGCCCCTGGACCTCGGGACGGTGGAGGCGGAAGCAACAATAAATTTTTCAAGTCCGGATCCGGACCTTCAGGAGGAGGTGGGGGTAAGAACTCGGGTGGGGCTTCTGGCAACAAGTTCGGAGGTCAGTTTTCAGCAGCAAACGCTTCTGGGAGTGCTTCGAACAACAACAGCAATGCTAATATCAACAACAGTAACCAAATGCAAGGCAACAGTTTTCACAACGCAGGAGGCAGGCGATAGCAGTGACTTGTTTGTTTGTTTGTTCTCCATCGCTGAAATGTGAAAACTCATGTTTTTTTCTCCATTAAACTGTAAAGTACTGAAGTATTGCATTTTTGGAAGCGGCTATCAATAACAAAAAATATCAAAATTGCAGGTAAAATCATGGCGAGTTATTTGCTTATAGCTTTACTAATCAACGATTAGTGAAGCTGTAAGTTTTCGAAGCCAAAATGAGATATTTTTCATTTCTCTGATTTCACGAATGCAATATTTCGCCTCTTTGAAGTGGGAAGCTGGACCCGATAGATTAGATTACTCACTTGTGGTGAACTTATGGCGCTGTGCTCCCGTAGTTACGCAAGTTACATGCAGTTAGTCAGATACGAATTGCTTAGAAGATGTACTTACTATGTTCTGTACGATGTAATGTTAGAGATGTAGAGAAAATGTCTGTTCCTTTTCGCCCGCCGTACTCGAAGTGTGTAAAAAGTGGTCACCTGCTTCGTCTTTGTGTTTTTGTTCACTCGCCGCTCGGCCCGAGATCGATTCGATTCGGCTTGAGTTGTCGCCGCCTCTCTTCAGTCCTTGTTTTCATTCCCACCTCAATAATGATGCTGATACAAATTATACATACCTTCTCAGTTTTTTTTACTCTAAAGGACTAAGTACATTTTGATTAGACAACCTGATTAATTCATATATAGCCATTGTTTTCCAATGGATAATTTGCAAGAGTATAAAGATTATCTCCTCTTAAAAAATACTAATGCAAGGGTTCAAGATATGCGAATACTGAACATAGCAATAAAAACCTCAAATCAATTTTAAGGATTTCTAAATCCACAAGAATTACCATTATTTTCTTACTTAAAAATGGTTTCCTTTCGAGTGCTATAGTTGGCCTCAATCCCAGTGTTGACGCCAGCTGTCAGCCCACTTTGTTTCTCATGTTGCTATTTAATAGTCACTGCTACATCATAGCTGTCCATAGCTGTCGTCCTTTTTTCAATTCCAACCCATATTAAGTGAAACTCAGGCAGGTAAAATAAACGCAACCGCGGCCCAAATCTCATTAAAATATCATTTTTGATCTTTTTCTAGAAAATGCTGATATTAGTCAGAAGACTGATTTTTTTTTTTGAGTTGAAAAACAATTTAGAAATAGTAGAATGGTTTTCAAGAATTAACTTTCAGGTTTGGTTTTTAGTGTCATCATTGAAAGCACGTGAATATGAAAATTACCAAAGGTAACGCTAATTATGTTCTGGGAAAAGTGGCCTGCCTGAATTGAGCCACGACCATGAAAACCATCGTGGTCCATACATGTGATATGATCTAATCGCCAATAAAAAAAAAGATCCTTGGGGGTTCGAACCTCCGTCCTCTTCTCCATCCCACCACAGATTAACTATTTTTGAATACTGTTCACACAACTACAATACAAGTTTTTCAATCCTATACCGAAGCAAATTGAAGAGATGTAATGTGGAAATTAGACGCCAAGAATTTGTTGTAAATATTATGAACTTATTGTCATTCAAAAGTCTTCAACTTGTTTCAATTTTTACATAACATTTAGAAAACGCATTGCATTCCGTCTTTGATTCCGTTTTTTAACGAAATATCAAAAACTGTAATTATGTTTCTAAAGTTGAAGCAATGCGTTTTCGTTGATCTGAAATCTTTCCGCCAATTCAGTCTCCTCGTTTTTACGAATTCACTAACTCACTTCATCCTAATTGCTGATGCGAGCTTAAAACCAACAGGCCCAATTCTCAGATAGCCATTTTTTTCAAATCTCCGAACTTTAAAAAGAGTTTAACTAAAATTAAACAAGACAAAATTCTGTTACGACAAAAAATTAAAATTTTTCTACTCAAAATAAGGAGTTAGTTCGGAAAATTATAAAAATATCTGAACGTTTTGTCGGCTTGTCGAGTCTTCGGTTTGTTGGTCAGCTGCTTGTTGATGCATTTGAAATGCCATCTTTGTGATCATGATTTGTTAAGCTGTAAGTAAAAGTCAATTTAAGAGTTCCTATTATGCAATGGTTGTACCTTGTTGAGATTAAGCGAGATAGATGACTAAATGATCTTTACAATAGAATTTTGTTTGCGGTCTTTTAAAAAGTTTAAGAATTTCGTCCGAAAACGACAAGTTATGTACGTATCATTTGAGAGTGGAAAAAGGTGAAGGCTCATTTGTACCAATTTTCGTTTGTACCAAAATGACAAATCGGTCGCGTTAGGACCAAAATTTTTCAATTCGAATTCTGATTGGTCATTAGCTGATATAATGATTAGTTAAACTAATTTAAATTGATTGAAATAGCGTAAAAACAAGCAGCTGAAGCATCGAAATAGTGACAAACATGGGAGCCAAAGTTGCAATCTTACCAACAGAGAATAGGTTTCTACATGAAAATTATAGTCCCCTATTGCCACAAAGCAGCGACGCGAGCGTTAACCGAGGAATCGAGTTAGTAGTCTTTGAACAATTGAACAGTTTTTGGTACTACTAAGATAGTGTAGTTCAGACTCTTATATAGTGCGTGCTGATTTTTTTCTAAGGAAAAATTTAATTTATCTCGGTGTGAGTTTTGATTTCTATGTAAATTCAATTCATTTATTTTGTTTAAAGAAGGGCGAACTCCACTATCGAACAGCAAAAGTGTTAAGATCACGAAAAACGTGATCGAATTCTCCACTGCTGATTTAACGAATACAGCTTGAAATTTATAACACGTTTTTGCAAATTGGGTTGACTTAAGGCAAAAATTGATTAATGAATCTTGATCAAAATTACAGCAGAATTAGAATAGTGCAATTCAATTTTGCGAAAATTGTGACTAATTTTTTGCCCTAAAAACGCTCAAATTTGGCTTTTTTGTAGTTAATCAAAAATGACGACAAGACTACCATATCGATTTCTGCCAAAAGTATTGATTTCAGCTTAATTTAAGAAGGGTATTATCTACTAAATTTGATATAAATAAATTTAATTTAGCCTAAATGCAAAGTCATTTTTCCCAAATGAAATACACTATTTTTATTGCAGAATTTAGTCTTTTTTGGCCGTGTTAACAACTTACATAACAGAATCTTTTGAATAACTTGGTATCTTGGTTGATATTAAATACAAATTTGGAAGCGTCTCCGGTACCCTTAGTATGAAATAACGAATACGCCTGGAACGGCAAAATACATCTAACAACAGAATCTATCAGCACATGTTTTTTCCCAACGGGAAATTTTCCATTGCACAAAAAAATTGTCGGCTCTCATTTGTCTGCTTATGTTTTGTTGTTTTAATTGTCATATGTCGGCTTATTTGTCATTTTTCTTATGAAGTGTTTCTCCTAAGGTATTTTTGGCTTTGCTATTGTTTGTTAAATTTTCTGATGCTTATTTCTCATTGCATTGTTTTGGCATGTTTTTTTAAACTAGCCTCATTTTGTGATATATCTTGTTTTTTCGACTTCGTCGATTTTTTTTTCAAGTTTTTCTGACTTAGCGGCTTTCTTTTTCTGTATGGCAAGTGGTGCGAAATTCAGCTTCGTCTCTGTGTAGAGTTTTTGCTGCTTGCAGTTTTCATTGTAATTGCTTTTAATAAATTCCTTTACTACTGCAACTTGTAATTCTACTAGCCTTGATTTCGTTTCTTAATTTTTGTTCGCCTAAGAAGTTTTTCGGCCTACAAATTTATGATTTTTTTTTACTCGGATTGCTAACTTAGTTTTAGGTCGTTCGAGGGAACCATAACTTGTATGCTGTCCTCCAGAGCGCGCAAAACTTCATACCTCTAAGAACAGATTTTTTTTCTTCCGGTAATTGGTTTTGAATTTTCATTAAACATCTTCAAATTGTTTCTGAATGTGTTTTCCGCTAATAGAACGTCATTCCAGACATTATTTTGAAGTTTTTTAGTTGTGATTTCTACGAAAATATTTCCGTTTTCTTTGGATTTATCCTCAACGTTTAAAAATAAATATTAATTTGCTTGCTTTTTTTGGAGACTCTACAATACGAGGCCAAACTGTGTATTTGTGAATTTTAAGTGGATTCGAGAACAAGGCTATCCTTTTTGTTTTTTCTTGTTCTTTTATTTTCTTTGATCGCTACGACAAAGTTTTAACACGTTAAAGACTTGTCTATCGAATCCAGGAACATGCCGACTCAAAATTGTGCGCCTATCCAGTAAACAGTTTGGTCTCGTAATGTACATATATTTTTTTGAGCTACATAAGAGGATCAGTTTGATGAAGTTTAGTCAGAAATCGATGAAGTAGTTTTTGTGTAAACTTTGATTGACTAAAACAGCCGAAAATTTTGGTCCCGAACTCAGCAAAACCAATCGCTCCATATTAGTTCTGCTGGTATTTTGAGCAAAATTTGTCTAAATCCAATAACCCAATTTGAAAGCAAAACTTTCAAAAACTATTTGTTTTGTCCGTATAATTTAAATAAGCATTGCAATTTTGAAAGTTGACTTCCCATCAACATAATAAAGTTGAATTTTGATTAAACGCGATTAGAGAATGATATGAAACTGGTTTTATGATTTTTTCCTAAAAACAATTTCTTTAACTGTAGCGATGCTAAAATAATCATTTGTTTTCGGTGCAGCTAAAGTAGGTACCTTTAAACAGAAACAGGTTTTTAAGAACACTCATAGCAGCAACTAGACTTTCCAACTGAAACTAACTTATGAAATTTTCAAAGAATTCGAGAAAAAAGATTGATGCACTTTTTCCGGGTTTAATTAGTGTCGGCTATAACTTTGCTAAATTTCATTTCGAAATTCAAGTCACTTTGTTTTGAAGATAAAGGCTTGAGTAGTTTTTTTAGTTAAAAAATTTTTTGCAAAGACATGCGTTTATTTTGGTTCAATCGCTTTTGCCAAAATTTTTCGTTTTCGTAGTTCACTTTCAAAAGTATTGTGATTAAAGTTTAAACGACATGAACTTCAAATGAAATTGATTCGTTCGTTTTCTTGAAACTGGCAGGAAAAAAAAGTATTGCATGATTTTGACCTTTTTTTTTTAAATTTGATTTTCAAGAACTGAAAAATTTTCGTTTTCAATTTCGGCTATCACGAAAGGGCTTTTTGCCAGTTTTTTTGTTCAGTAAAATTGTGGAAAGTGTTGGTGATTTTCTCACTCAGAGCAAGTTGAGTCGTATATTTTGTGTCAAAAATGTTCAAAACAGTTTCATTTGATATCAAAAAAGAGGAAAACCGTAATGCCCATAATCATTCTATTCTAAACATTAGTTACGAACAAAAACCATGAACAATTTTCTTCCGAGAATCGACAAAACAATGCTTTGACGTCTATATGCCGGAAAAATACTATTGCGAGACCAGCCATTTTAGGATTGACTCATTTTTTTATTAGTCTTGGAAGGGTAATTTATTTTTGGGCAAAAAAAACATGAAAAAACAATAAGAACTAAAAGTCAAAAAGTTTTAAAAAAAGCAACTTAAAGGCTGCGAATGCTCAAAACAATAAACAATTGTATCAGGTTGGACATGGCAAAAGGCCGAGCCGCCCCTGGGCGAGCCTTTTGCCTAAAAAGGTGTCAATGGGCCAAATGTTTTGAAAGTAGAAAACATTGCGCACAGCTTGATATGACCGTTTAGCAGTGTACTCTGATTTCTAAACTGACTGTGATTATATATTATTTCATGATATCTTACCATGATGATAAGATTTTGTTTTGCTTTTAATTGTGTCAATCTTTCTGTGAACCATGTTTTAGCAATCTAATAAATTTACTTTAAACAATTGATTACTACCCTAGTGAAAACATCTCAGCACTTTTCGAAAAATTTTGAGTTTAATTAGATGAAGGAGAGTGGAGGCTTGAAACTAATGTGTAGGAAAACTGAAAATAAAAAAAATATAGTTACAGATTAAAGTTTTGAAATCGCAAGGCACTTTTATTAATGTGCTCAGCTTTTATTTTTTTCCTGGGAAAATCTTAGTCTAAAGTCTGAAAACAAAGAGCGAAGCTGTTTAATTTTTTTTACTGCTTAAATCAATTAAAAAGTGGGAAAAGATGATACAGTGATGTTCATACATCTAGGAAGTCGAACCATACATATTCTGCATTAAACTTCCATAGATTTTTTCAAAAGATTTTCTTTTGATATAAAAAAAAGGCAAACCGTATTGCCCATTATCGTTCTAATCTGAATATTAGTTACGAAAAAAAATCCTAAACTATTTTTTCCGAGAGTCGCCAAACATTGATTTGACGTCAATATGCCGAAAAAAAATACTATTGTGAAACCAGCCATACTGAGAGTGACTCAATTTTTATCAGGTTCAGGAGGAGATTTTTTTGGGCAAAAAAGTTATGAAAACATTAGGAACAAAAAAGGTCAAAGAGTACGAAGAAGCAACTAGGCTAAAGAACACCAATAGCAGCAACTAGACTTTCCAACTGAAACTCACTTAATTGAAATTTTCAAAGGTTTCGAGAAAAAAATATTCATGCACATTTTTCTGGTTTATTAAGAGTCGGCTATATTTTTGCTGAATTTCATTTCAAAATTCAAGTCAATTTATTTTGAAGATAAAGACTTGAGTAGTTTTTTTGTAAAAAATTTTTTTTTGCAAAGACTTTTTTTGCATTTCTTTTAGTCCAATCTTTTTTGCGTTTATTTTGGTTCAATATTTTTTGCTGAAAATTGTCTTAGTTCCTTTTCGAAAGTATTCTGATAGAAACTAAAATTGAAATTAAAATGAAATTGTTTGTTTTCTTGAAACTTGCACATTAAAAATATTGCATGATTTTGAGCTTTTTTTTTTAAATTTGATCTTCAAAAACTGAAAGTTTTTTGTTAAGTAAAATTGTGAAAATTGTTGGTGTTTTTCTCACGCATAGCAAGTCGAACCATACATATTTTGTGTCAAAAATGTTCAAAACAGTTTTATTTGATATCAAAAAAGAGAAAACCGTAATGCCCATAATCATTCTATTCTAAACATTAGTTACGAACAAAAACACTGAACTATTTTCTTCCGAGAATCCCAAAACATTACTTTGACGTCTACATGCCGAAAAATATTATTGCGAAAATAGCCATTTTGGAAGTGACTCATTTTTGTAATCAAATTTGGAAGGGTACTTTAAATTTGGGCAATAAAACAAGAAAACAATAGGAAAAAAGTCAAAGAGTATAAAAAGCAACTTAAAGGTTGCGAATGTTCAAAAAAATAAACAATTGTATCAGGGCAGACATGGCAAAGGTCCAGGCCGTCCCTGGGCTGGCCTTTAGCCTCAAAAGGTGTCAATGGGCCAAATTTTTTGACAGTAGACTAAATAGTTCACTACTTGATATGGCTGCTTAGCAGTGTACTGTGATTTCAAAACTGACTGTGGTTATATGTTATTTTGTGAAATCTTACCGTGATGGTAAGATTTTGTTTTGCTTATAATTTACTCAATTTTCTTCTGAACCATGTTTTAGCAGTTTATTAGGCGCCGGGCCGCAACGGGCCGAAAAACTTATCCCAATCGGCCGCTAATGGGCTGAGAAACTCATCCCAATGGGCCGCTAACGGGCCGACAAATTCTATCGCGAGCCGAACCGGGCTTGGACCGCAAAATGTATCAGGGTGAAACCCGGCAATCTTCGACTGCCCTCTAAGGTAAAAAAATGATTGCTGATTAAAAAAAAGAAAAAAAAATTATATTCAAATACAAATCTGACAACGCTAGTAGCAATATAGTACACTTTAATTATACAATTTGCCCATAAGGGGAGTTTTTAAACCATTTGCTGACCTTTATAAAAATTATACCAGGTTAAAAAATTTTCAATTTTGAGCGCAGGAAACAGTTGTTTTTCAGATAACAAAAGTTAAGCGCCAAAAATTACTACTAAAATTCGAAAAATTAAGAAAAAATACAAAATTGTTTGTCATAAGGAAGTGCTCGTAAATCATTAGTGCCCGGCTGCACTTGAAAAAAATTGACAAAGTTTGCAAAAAAACAAGAAACCATATGCGCCTACACAGATGTACAAGCAAAACACAATCAACGGTTCTAAGAGCATTGTAGTTTTTTCATCTATTAATGCATCAATTAGATTGCTTCATTTTAACTTTTTTTCCGAGCTGGATAATCGTTACGAAAATGAACTAAATATATTGCTCGTTAATTGTCTCAATTTAGCCATTTTAGAACCTCGCAAACATAATAAAAAATATCAATGGTGAAGTATCTTCTTAATTTGGAGTTAAGAAAATGAAACTCTATCGAACGCTGTTTGTTAAATGTTCGAAATATATGTAAAGAAAAACTCACCAAGCAGTAATTTTTAGTCTTTTCTAGTTGCGCGTTTGGTACGGAGACGACACGAAGCCATTCCCCTCGGAGATCACACAAAAGATCCTCACTTGCTACTAGTTTGACACGTTAATTTGGCTCACCGATGATTTCTAAAAGCGCCTTTGGCGCCAAATTTACTAATATTGACAGGGCAGATCAAACATTCCCCACGCCATCCCCAAAAAAGTATCGAAAAGTTGGTCAAAAATGAATCTTTACAGTGATTTGGGAGAGCTCAGAAAGTCAATTGGGTCGACCTAAAATCAAGCGTCAAAATTTTTTTGAAAACCCGTCTTCGTTGCCTCGAGCTTGTCCTTGATCAGCCTCTAATAACTCTTGGAAAGCGGGATCTACTAAGAAATACCCCTTTCATGAAAAGGGATACGGTTAAGTAGTGCTAAATCCGTGTAATTGTTTCTAAGGATGGAGATTCTTAAGTAGATCAATACCATACGGGAGAGATTGTTAATTAGATCTGTCGCTACAAATAATACCAAATTAATTGTTAATCTATTACGAGGCCAAACTATGCACTAAATAGGCGCCCAATTGGGTGTCTGTATGATTCTGGATTCCACAGACAAGTCATTGAAGATGTTTTAAATTTTAAGTGGATTCCACCCGGGTCGAGATCCCGCTCAAAAACCGCTCAAGATATGAGTGGTTTGAGCGGTTTTCCAGCACGATTTGAGCGGTTTGAGCTGTTTGGGTGACTTTTTTTGGAAAAACTTCTCAAACCGCTCAAATCTTGCTTAAAAAACCGCTCAAAAACCGCTCATTTCTTGCGGTGGTTTTTGAACAGTTTTTCAAGCAAGATTTGAGAGGTTTTTAAGTGGTTACAAAACTTACAAAACTTCCCCGTTAAACTCATCCGTTAAACTCATATTTTAAACTCATCCAACAGTTATGCAGTTCTTTATCAGCTAAAAACAGAGTGTTTCACTTGAAACTTTCGAAAAGATTGCGAGACTCGAATTGAAATGTTGGACCAGTTAACACCGAGCTCCTCAAACAAATCAAGTCAAGATCCGACATCCAAAATTTTGGATGAAAACTGCTTAGCGCTTCATGTTATGTGCTCGATTTTAATTGGCTCATATTTCCAACTTTAGCAAACATTTTAACACCGATCTCCTAAACAGCTTCAGGCGGCGACGGATTTTAACTTAATATTTCTCGAATCGAGCACATAAAATCGAGGAGTCCCCGTACAAATACCTGTTAGGTAAAATTTGTCGGCACATTGGTTTTTGTTGCAGAATCCGCCAGGAGCGAAAATAGCTAGTTGTTCCAGATTCCATAATTGTAAGCTGATTCTGTAAAAAGTAGGCGGAATCCGCAAATGTAAGCGGTTTCCATAAAAACAAGTAAACGGTAGTATCGTTCGTAATACTGAACTGAACCAGTCCTTGCACGAACAGCCATAGCTAGAATTTTTATCGAAAAACGCAGAATTTATAGGCAAAGATTAAACTATTGGCAGTGGAATCCTCAATAACAAATCTTCAATGATTTTCAAACTAAAATCGTGGATGTACCCCTTTCGTGAATGAAATAAATGAAAATTAATAATATTCACCATTATAAGCCATGAAATAGTTTACCGCAGTTGGTTTTCATTCTTTTAGTATTTGAGATCGGAAAGGTGTTCACTTTTTCAGCATTTGAGATCTGAAAGTGTGCTTTATTTCAGTATTTGAAATTTTTTTAAAGACAACTATATATGTTAATGGAGTCCCCAAACAATATGTGGAAACGGCTTACAAATTTTGCAAAGGTTTAATTTTACTAGCCTTATTTTGTATGAATTGTTTGTGGAATTCACAAACTGTTCCTGATTTCGCAAATACTGTTGCGGATTTTGCAAATTCGCCTATTATTGGAGCAATTTTAAGCAGTACAGTGTTTTAGCTATTTTTTTTTGAATTCAAAACAGCAAACAAAATAAAAGAAAAGCAACATCTGATTTTGGCTTGTTGCGGAATCCGCTAACAATTAACAAAATGTACATTTTGACTTCGTAATGTTATTATAAAATCATTAAATTCTCGGTTTGCTGAAAACCGGATCAATTTAGAATTATATCATCTATTGAAACCTATTGAATTTAATTTGAACAGTTTATTACTACCCTGCTCAAAAATTCTCAGCGCTTTCCAAAAAATTTTGAGTTTTACTCAAGTGAACTAAAAAAAATTTTCAAAGGGAGGTTTGAAACTAAGCAGTAGAACAAACTGAAAATAAAAAATTTAGTTTCAGACTATTGTTTTGAAACTGCAAGGCAATTTGATCAGTGTGCTCAGATTTTAACTTTTTATTAGAACACTGTCAGTCTAAAATCTGAAAACGTAATGCGAAGCTGTTGAAATATTTTACTGTTCGAATCAATAAACAAATGGGGTAAGTGAATACTTCTTTTTAGCCCGATGTGACATTATTTTGTTGTAACTACTTTTTTATTCAACTGAAAAAACCAGTGGCAGAGAAACTTTTCAGGGAGGGTGTGGGTGTTTTTGGACCTTTTTTCAGATCGACCAAGTTGATATTCAGGGCTTTTTGAAAACACTGTAAAGACCCTATTTTGTCTAAAATTAAAGAAAATGAACAGTCTAAAACGAGTTTTGAGCAAAAAAAAACTTGCAATCTTTTGGCCCGCTCTTTATTTCAAATTTTGGCGCCCATGGTGCCCGTAGAAAATGTTTAAGGTTGGTCAGCCAAAAATGGATGCCTTAAAGTTATACCAAAGGCGGGAACCTTTGGAAAAACATGGCAACCAGAATTAGGGGGGGGGGGGTGTGGTGTGGAGGAAGGGCTGAGGGGGGAGGGAGGGCTGTCCGCCCGCCGTCTTGAAAAAGTACTGCTGGAAAAAACACCCGAAATTATTGTTGTGCATTAAAAATTATATAAGGAAGTGTTTCTGTAACGAATAAATATATTTTTTCAAATGAGGTCAGAAAGTTGCCATCTTAGAAAAAAAGCTTTTTAGAAAAGATGGGATGTACCATATTTTGTTTCAAATAACCCAACCCAACCATTGAGTTTCCAAATTGGACCATGAAAAATACTTAATAAAAATATACATACTTTATAATGTCTTGACTTGAGTCATATTTATCAATTAGACTAATTATAGCTTATCATCTGATTTAAGTTCCAATTTTATTCTCCAAAGGAAATCAATGATAGCAACTGCTGCCTAATTGAATTAAAAATTAAGGAACGTTTTTAAACTGCATAAACTTATAGAATTTTTGTTGTCGATCAAAATTTTGATAACAGCAAAAAGAAAAATTACGAAAGTCGGAACAATAAGTCCCCATTTTACTCCAAATAAGTTTACGATTTATACTTTCGTCTCGTTTAAATTGAAATGAACTCGTTTTAATATTTAAAAACAGACTGCTGACTGCATGCTTAAAAAAATAATCGAAGAAAGTGACGGAATATTTGCGCTCTGGGTAGTTTTTTTCTCAAGCCAAATTTCGACATTTCAACTAGCCTTTTTTGACAGAACTTTTCTAAATCATCCAAACTATTATTGTTTTTCTGAGCGAAAACTGATCAATTTTTGTAAAGTTGTGGGGGTTTGAATATTGACAATATGGCCAATTTGGGAAATTTTTTGTGCAATTACCGTTTTTCACGTTCTTTTAAGTGAAATGTATCACTTTGTACTTAACATAGCGTGTAAGGTGATGACACTTTGAAAATTTGATCATTTTTTCTTGAATCGAGTACTACTCCATATACCTTAAAAGGAGGTCGGAGCATTCAAGGTTTCAGTCTAATACGAGCTATCTTGTTGTTCGATTTTTTAAGAAAAAAAGAATGTGTATGCTTGGGTTGTTTTTTTTTCAATCAATTTTCGACTGATTAGCTAAGTGTTTTCGAAAACATTTTTCTACTTTATCTGAAAAATATTAGTTTTGGAGCGCAAAATATACAATGTTTGACCTGTTTCTAAGTTATGGTGGTTTGAAAATGGCTAATATGGCTAATTTGTGACATTTAAGGCGCAATATACTGCGTTCATATAACACGCGGCGGCTTATTTAGGATACGGTTCTATGAGTAGGATACGAGACGCTGAAGACATCTTTTTTTAGTTTAGACTAGTGTGTCGGGAATAAATTAGAAAAAAATGGGAAAAACCGCATGCAAAAACGTTTTTTTTTGTTTTTTGATTATTTCGTAAATTTTAAACCAAAAATTTTTTATGTGGCCTTTAAAGAAGTGCAGTAGAAACATCCAGCGCTACGCCTTGATATACGAGCAGTCTTGTTTAAAATTAAGCAGCCTATCTAAATTTAAGCACGTTTTATCCGAAGGTTAAGTATTTAACATTAACTAAGCTATGGCTTACTTTAGTTTTTTTCCTTCCCCAACCTACAAACTTTACCAATAACAACTTAGTTTAAATTTTAGCCAGCCCATGACAAATAATTTAGGTTTTATAAAACATCTGTAACTCTAATGTTGAACCCTAAAATGGATGCTCATGTGAGGCGGGATGTTTTGAAAAACAGCCCTTACTCGCTATGGCGAATCTTGCAATATGTTTTTTCTCTTATTTTTTTTGTTATTCTTTGATGCATCTCATCTTGCGACTTTTGATCCGGAAAACACAAGATTGCTTGAAAATATCACACAAACTTGCACTCTAATTAATTTCATATTTGATTATTTTTCAAGATATTTCATTCTCATAGATGTCCCAATTTTGAAGAAAACGAAGGAATATTAGTGCTCCAAAAACATTCGAATTTTGAACTTAGAGTTTTGACAATACTCGTTCTTGTAAAACAATATTGTTGTCCTGAGCTCGAAAACTAAAAATTGATCTTGTTTTTATTGTAATTATTGTTCCGACTTTCGATAAATCTATTCTGAAGCGATTACGTGACTCCCCAGAGCAAGAAGGAGAACAATTATTGGAGCAATTATGCAAAAACAGAAAAACTCTTTCAGAATATGTTGTAAATCCCTACGAGGAAGGTTCATAGTTATACATACATTCTTGCATGCTCTATGGGGTTGGGATTGATGAAGCATACAAGAATGTTTGAGCGTGGCTTGCAAGTCAGCGCCTAATTTTTTCTGTTTCTTATTTTTTTGATAAATGAGTAAATTATATTATCGAGAACTCCTAGAGGGGAGAAAAGTGGGCGTATTAAATAGCAGTTTTCTTTTTTTCTTAAATATTAGATCTTTGCGATGTCATTATGATGAGTTAAAATTCTTATTGACGACTTTGAGGTTAAGCCACCAATAATAGCCCTTTGCGAGACATGGCTAACGGACAATGATCCCTTATCAATTTATTCAGTTGAAGGCTACCAACCTATAATAACTACTAACAGAAAAGGTACTCGCGGAGGTGGTTGTGCATTTTTCGTTAGATCGGATTTAAAGGTGTCAAAATTACAATTGGAATCAGATCTTGAGTTTCTAGCTATATCTGTTAAAAATGAAAAACATTCGAAAAATTTTATTGTTTTGTATAGAAAACCATCTTCTGCACTAAACGACTTTTTTGAAAAGCTAGAATTTTTCCTGGATACGGTGGCTACTTGGAAAAACCAAACAATAATATGTGGTGATTTTAACATAGATTCACTTGATGCTTCAATCACTAGTGAGAATTTTTTGACATTAATGAACTCACATGGGTTTCTCCAACGCAACTTTGAACCCACACGTGTTACATCTTCAAGTCAGTCTTGTATTGACTATATTTTTACCATTTCTTGTTTGAACAAAATAAATAGTTTAAAAACTGTCATCAGTGACCATTACTCAATTTTACTTGAAATTGATTACTTTAAAAGTAAAAATGACATTAAAACACAGAGCGTTTTCCGAAACATAAATCCATTGAAAAATGACAAAAACCTGGTGGATTTCCTTTCCTTACTACATGAAAAACTCAATAAAATGCAAAGTTCACTAAACGCTGATGAGCAGATAACTTACATTGTAAACAGCTTAACACGTATTTTAGATAAATTTTGCCCATTATCTCAGGTGAATTATAAAGCAAAACCAACTTGAATTACCCAGGATATTAAAAAGCAAATGCAAAAGAGAAACATGTTCTACAAAAAATTGATAATTGATCCAACTCCGACAAATTTAGAGAAATATAAATTGTCCCGAAATTTAACCACATCGCTAATAAGAAATTCGAAACTAAAATTTTACCAACAAAAAATCGAAAAATCGAAAAACAATAAAAGTATTTTTCAGGCATATAACGATTTCATACAAAGCAAAACATCTGCCAAAATAGAAGTTGAAGCTGATGTCTTCAATCAGTTTTTCGCACAAATTGGTAATAAATTAAGTGGTAAAAAAGTCAATCATAAAATTGCCTTAAGGCATGTTAAATCTGTACCTAATTCAATGGTTTTTCAGGAAATAACAACAAAAGAAGTTTTTGATACAATTATTCTTATTAAAAATAAGGGGTCTTCAGGTCCGGATGGTATAAGTAATCAAATTTTGAAACTCTCGTCGACGGTTATTAGCGAACCTTTGTCAAAGTTATTTAATCAATGTATAAAGCAAGGAACGTTCCCGAATGCACTAAAAATTGCAAAGGTGCTTCCGTTTTATAAAGATGGTAATTGTCAACTACCAGAAAGCTATAGACCAATAAGTTTACTCAATTCGATAAGCAAGGTTTTTGAAAAGATCATTTTGGCAAAATGTATAAGTTTCTAAGAAAATATCGAATTCTCACACCAGAGCAATACGGATTTCAACCTAAAAAAAGTTGCGCTGATGCTTTATTAGAATTTACCGAGTTCATTCGAGAAGTTATTGATAAACGCCGTTACGGTGAAACATTCTTCATCGATTTCCAAAAAGCTTTTGATACAATAAACCATGAGCTACTTATTCTTAAGTTAGATAAGTATGGAATAAGGGGTAAACTGAACAAACTTATCCGGAGTTATTTAACTGATCGCAAACAATATGTTGCTTTTGACCAAAAAGAATCTCGAATAGAACATTCAACATGTGGCGTTCCGCAGGGTTCTGTTTTAGGACCTCTGTTGTTTCTAATCTTTATTAATGATCTTCCGATTGTTTGTAATACAATTCAACCTGTTTTATATGCAGATGATACAACTTTATGTTATTCAAGTACAATAAGGACAAATAAATTTGAAAACGAAATGAAAAATATTGAAAAATGGATTGATTGTAATGGCCTGACAATCAACTGTAAAAAGAGCGTTTTTTATGAGTTTCGGTAAAAATGTTGAAATGATCAATGTATTTGGAGATAATTTTCAATCGAACAACCAATTGCCTATTAAATATTTGGGATTAAAAATTGACAATAAACTGAGTTTTAAGCAACATATATGTGGCATTGTTAAAAAGTTATCAACTTTCTGTGGAATAGTTTACAAATGTCGTGAAGTTTTTCCGAAAGCAAGTCTTCTGTTGTTCTACAGAGCATGTGCTCAATCCGTAATTCAATATGGTATTCTTATTTATGGCAATACATATAAAACTCATCTCGATTCAATTTTAAAACTACAAAAACGCATCACGCGGGCTATATTCCTCAAACGCAAATTTGAACCAATAACCCAAAATATGAGTGAAAACAAAATTTATTCAGTCTTTAATATGTTTCTGAAGTCTCTCTTCAAAGAATTATTTGAAATTTTAAGATGCCCCGATAAGAATAGTTTTTTGAGTTTATCGAGCCTAGAAAGGCTTCCTCACACCCGCAGCAAGACTGAAAAACAAATTACAAATATAGCTTTTAAATCAAACGCCATGAAATTCTCTCTTAAACGTAGGCTAGCAATAGCATATAATTTTGTTTTTCAGAATAATTTACTTCCAAAAGATTTTTTCGAAATAAATAAATCAGAACTGAACCGTTTTCAGGAATCTTTTTTCCATAATTATATTTTTGATAATGAATTCTTACACAAACTGCTCTTTAATTGATGCCCACTCTGGAGACTTTATGTCTCTGCTCTTTAAGTTCTCAAGGTGTCCCACTCGATGAGATGAAATTCTCTTTGGGTCACCCTCCATGCCTTATAATAGTATTCATTACTGTTGTAATGTAGATGGTAAATTAAATTAACCAATTAACCGATACGAAACTAACGGAATATTTGTGCTCGGGGTGGGTTTTTGTTTTCTTCAGACAAATTTCGACTTTTTAACTAGCCATTTTTGACGGAATTTTTTAATGTCATTCAAAACGTATTGTTGTCCTGAGCTCAAATTTGAAAAGATATTTCACCTGTGATCATTTTTCATAAAGTTATGGGGGTTAAAAGATTGCCATTTTGGCCAATTTGGGACAATTAACGCGCAATATATTTCGCGCTATTAACGCGTAAGCGGAGAGTTTATCCGTTGAAAGAAGCTTATTTGCCATAATTGATTTGTTACAAGGAGCGAAATCTATCCTTTTAAACTTTAAATGGCGTGTGGGGTGATGATTTTCAAAACAAATTTCAATTTTTAGAAAAAATATTTCATTTTATTTTCTTACAGTTAATTTTATATTGTCATTACTGCTCCCTAAAACCTTAAAAGGCAGTCAGAACATTCAGGGCTTCGCCTTGATACGAGCAGTTTTGTTGTACTTATGATCGCTTTGAGAGTTTATGGGTTCGCAGAATTCTTATTTGAACAAATTTGGATAAATAACAAGCTATGTATGCATTAAGTTCTCTTACAGCGCAAGCCTCAAAGAGTTTCGACTCAGAATATAATCCCAATTGAATCTAGTCAGTCTCAGCTATCCAATTTCTATGTTACTTGACAAAAATTGTTTTATTCTGTAAAATTTTTTGAGTGTTTATGTACCATTTTGATCAATTTGGGACAATTAACGCGCGATATAATTAACGCGCTTAAAAGGCAGTCGGAACGTTCAGGGCTTCGCCCTGATACGAGCAGTCTTGTTGTTCCGACTTTCGATACGAAAGTAACGGAATATTTGTGCTCGGGGTGGGTTTTTTTTTTCTTCAGACAAATTTCGACTTTTTATCTAGCCTTTTTTGACAAAATTTTTAATATCATTCGAAAGGTATTGTTGTCTTGAGCTCAAATTTGAAAAAATATTTCACCTGTGATCATTTTTCGTAAAGTTATGGGGGTTTAAAGATTGCCATTTTGACCAATTTGGGACAATTAACGCGCGATATATTTCGGGCTATTAACGCGTAAGCGGAGAGTTAATCCGTCTTAGAAATCGTTTCAAATTGGTTTGACGATGCTTATTTGCCATAAACAATTTGTTACAAGTAGCGAAAACTACCCTTATGTTCTTTATATGGCGTGTGGGGGGATGATTTTCATAAAAAATTTCAAATTTCAGAAAAAAAATTTTCATTGTGTTTTATGATTTTTAAATTTTTAATGTTATTACTGCTCCATAAACCTTAATAGGCAGTCGGAACATCCAGGGTTTGTCCCGATACGAGCAGTCTTGTTGATTTTAAAATTGTTTCAAAAAGCTCTGAAGTTTTCAGGATCAAGGTTTGTGACCAAATTTGTCAGTCAAATAAGTTATTGAAGTTTCGAAGAGTATAAAGAGTATAAGAAGGCAAAACCGTGAATGTTTGAGGGCACTTTAACGCATTTGATTTATATGACATGAGCTAAAAGCAAAAAAAGGTTTTTCCTTTCAAATAATTCTTCTCCAAAAAAAGTCACTGAAAATATGTCAACAATCACACAATCAGCAACAATTACTAGCATTTCAGGACACTTTGATTATCTATATGCAATTGTAGATGTGCGCGGTTTACGATCATATAGCTTTACTTGCATACCGGTCCAGCGGGAAACAAATTATCTACCTGAACTCTGATAGGCATTACGAGGCCAAACTGTGCATTCTCTGCATTGTAAATGGAATCCGCAACAGGCCAAAATCAGATTTGTCGCGGAATCCGCAACATTGCTACTTTTCTTTGATCTTCTATGCTGTTTTGGATTCCACAAACAAACACCTAAATCATTGTACCGCTCAAAATTGCTCCAAAAATAGGCGAATTTGTAGAATCCGCAACAGTATTTGTGGAATCCACAAACAAATGATTAAACAAATTTATCGTTAAATTGAGCTGTTGTGGAATCCGCAACTGTAAGTGGAATCTGCAAATTGTAAGTGGAATCCGCAAATTGTAAATGGAATCCGTATTTTGTTTTGCGGATTCCATTTACATGTATGTTTATACGTGGTAACGTTTTAATTTAAATCTTTTTTTTTAGTACAGGTGTTCAGCAACAACGGTTCACCAACAATACATGACGTCTACCAGTCTTATTTCGATCTCAACTTCGATCGGATCAACTTCGTCACCAACTTCGATTTCAATTCCTGTAACCCAATTTCGATCCCAATTCCTGTAACCCAATTTCGATCCCGATTCCTGTAACCAAACTTTGATCCCGATTCCTGTAACCAAACTTCGATCCCGATTACTGTAACCCAACTTCGATCCCAATTCCTGCTATCAATCTCAATTCCTGCAAAAGGAACAATTTGAACAAACTTATGAAGTAAACTCGCATTTAAATTAATCAGTTCATTTCAATCAATTAATTCAATTAAAATAATTAAGGTGTTTTCAAATATAGTTTGATATAGCAAAATTTTTGGTGGGAACATATTTTAGTTTTTGCAATGTACCACTTATTTTAGCTGTAGTTGTTCAAGTTTTGTTAATCTTTTTATCTAAAACGGATTTACTCAAATTAGTTTTTTTTAATAGATAATTTAATTTCTATGAGCAAACTATACCAAGTAGATAGTTTACTCTTTATGAGCAACTTTGACGGGCCGGCATATTTTTCAGACCATAACACATACTGCATACAGTAAAAAGAATACAGCAAATTACGGTTAATTTAAAGAGATCAAATAACAACAAACAGTCCTCAGAAAACAGTCAAGACAACAAACAGTATAAACAGTTCAAGTCATGAAAAAATCCTGGGCGGACTCGGCTGTAGATAGTTTATTCTTTATGAGCAACTTTGACGTGCCGACATAATTTTCAGACCATAGCAGATACTGCATACAGTAAAAAGAATACGGCAAATTACGGTTAATTTAAAGAGATCAAATAACAACAAACTGTCGTAAGAAAACAGTCATGACAACAAACAGTATAAACAGTCCAAGTCATAAAAAAATCCTGGGTGGACTCGGCCGTATTATGTCTAAATACTTCTCTGTAGTTATCCTCGACGCCATATCTACCACGGCATGCATTTATATGGCATCGGATTATGCTCATGAGGAAATCTCTGTGTTCGTTGAACTTGAGAGATTTGATCAGAGTGTCTAGCTCAGGTTCGTTTCTTGCTGGCAACAAATCCCATTTCCCCCCTGCACAGAATCCCAAGATTGAGTGCATCCAAAAAGTCCTGTGGTTATACTGCCCAAAAATGTAGCAGCACACTGTGTGGATGATAAACCAATGGCCAATGATAAACCGATGATAAACCAATGGTTACTGGTGTAGCTGGAACCAATATGAAAGTTTGCCTTGTTTTTTTCCTCATCAAGCCAACGCATCTATTTATTGCCTAAAATATCGCACAAAATTGGCCAATTGGTTGAGTAATATCACTCAGATCGTAGCTAAAATTATTCTAAAACGAAGCACAAGAGAATGAAAGAATAAATCATATTCGTTTTTGGAAAAACAGCGAAATTGAAATAAACAGCTACATACCAAAAAATCTTTTTCAGCAAGCTCCGCCAATACAGAAGGCACTTGCAGGGTGACATCCGCAATTTCGATTGAACTCATTCCAGCAAATGCTCGTTTCTTCGAATAGTCGAATTTCAAATTATCAACACGAAACTTTTCTCCGGCGCGCAACATAGTCATTCCTAGCTAAAATCACAAAATAGAATACGGTGTATAAATAGAATACAGTAAATTAAATACCGATAAAAATAAGAATCAGTTGCATCCGGAAATGCATTATTTTTTTTCAGGATATCAGATGAGATCGATGATCATACAGAATATAAGGATAGTTGGATGTGATTAATTAGTAGATTAGCTACACATTTGATTAGTTACTAGATAATTTCACCTGTATTACACCGTTGATGCATGGAGCAAACCTCAAGGAAATGTCACTTTCTGGCAACTCAAAATCATCAAGGTGACTCAAAATATCTTCCGGCGGTTTTCCCTCCTTGTTTGTTTTTTGGCCTCTGAGGGTTTTTATTCGGGTCTAAATTTCTCAGCATCCGTAATTATGAATTTTATGAAATCGTCTGGCAGTGATTCTCAGGCGACTCGTTTCCTTGACTCGCCTTGTGACTCGTTTCTCAACTCGGAATACCTAACGTATAAATTGCCACTGCATGATGGTCCATTCCCCGCAGTATCCTGAGGTTTGTCGACCAAACGAACTGTGCACTGGGACACGAAAAGGTCGTTGATGATGACAATCTATTTTTTGACACTCCCAGCATGTTCAAAAGAGACCACCGAGTCCCTGTGCAGCCGTCTGGGGTTGAACGATATTTTATCTTTTCTCGAATTCTTCCTTCTGCTGATGACACAAGTATCAATGTGTTCGTGAAATTTTCTTATATTCCATACTGTTGCGTTTTCTTTTATATCTTCTGGGACACCAAAGATGGCACTTCCCGGCCAATCAGACCATTTAATGTTTACGCACCAATCGCTGATTAATGATAAAATTACGGCACTTTCCCAGATGGAAGTGACAGCATCAAGGACTTGTACTTTTTCCTTTACCCGAAAAGTTCTACTTAGCATGATGACAAGGATGAAAGACTCTAATATATGACTGAGCTGAGAAGCGATTGAATGATTGAAATGAAATTAGCCTTGGTTCAAGAATTGACTAATGACAGTTTTCCCTGATAATGACGGCTTTACTGATAAGAACTGCACTGTCTAGTTTCACTTATCAGTTCATTATCAATAAGCCGTCTTATCTTTAGGCAGTAATTATTGCATAGATGCTACTGCCATCTGGTGTGATAAAAAGAGTGGAAAGTGTCGAAGCTATTCCTTGGCGGACTCTTCTCTTGATATCCTGGTGTTTCGATTAAATAGGTGCTGATAAGCCATGGGAGCTTTGCCGCTAAATTGCAGTCAGTTCATCCTCAACTTGTGCTCTATATTAGTTGCATCTCACATTTTCCATCGCAATGAAGTAAAACTTACGGACTCAAAGTAAATGTCCAACGCCGAAAGCTCATGTTCAGTGCCTTCCAGTTCTCCATCACCATTTGCAGTGCCTTCTAACATCCCTGTGCCTCCATCACCTTTCGCAGCACCAGAGGCGACATCACTTGCTCCTCCGACACCGGTTACCTCTTTGCGAGCACCCCCGCGACCTTTCGCCTCGCCATTTCCGCCGACATATGGGTAACCACATACCCCTCTGCGACTTGTCCATTCAGGCCCCTCGATGGTACATCAGCGCCAGCCTCAGCAGTATTAACCATATCCAGCCTACCTGGATTCCTACATGTCGGCATCACCGTATCCGAATTCTCCATGGCCATCGGCTTTTCCCCACTATCGAGAAGTTGAAAGACAATCGCATGACCATGAGAGGCGAACCTACACTCCCACGAAACCACGAGCCCCATGATCCCACGAAATTACAAGACCACATGAACGACGAGCCCACAGAAAGCCGCAAAAAGGATCATGCAGAGCCACATAATGTAGGCGAAACTGTAAGTTGAAGAAATAATTTCACATTACACAAGCCTAAAGGTTTTGGTAAACCAAATATTGAAACTAAATCATATTCAACTTTAGCAACCTGGAAAAGCCTCCCGAGCCGAAAACCCGATAATAAACGAGACTCTCAAAGAAGTCATTTTACAGAATGTCTAGAAGTCGAATGACTGCGCCGATAAAAGAAACGGAACCTTGACCCACAAAGAACAATTGACCTTGTTCAGGGCCATTGTCACGTTTCTGTTCACGTGCACAGGGATGCTCGAGAAAATGATCATCAACACCACGGTACACGCTGTCGTCCAGGTGATTGTCAAGATAGAGGAAAAAATGGAGACGATACCGTGGAGCTTGAATTAGCATTAAAAAATTATCGAACAAAACTGAAAAATCAAATTGGCCGTTTTCAATCAAATGTTTAAAATCCAGAAGGGTATATCCACGAGTTTAGTTAAGTAATGGTTTAAGATTTGTTTGTGGATTCCACAGACAATGGTTAAGTGTTTGTTCGTAATTTCCGCATTTGTTGTTCTAGCTAGCCATTGTTCAAGCTGGTTAGTGCTGGATATCTCACTTACAATCTGCGGAATCCGCTAACAGTTTGTGGAATCAATAAAAACAAACTGTCGCGCTCTAAGACAAAATTATCAGTAAATATTACGTGAGATCAAACAAAATCATTGTTGCCCGAAAATGGTACAAGGCGATTGATCGACGCTTCAAATTGATCGACTAAGAATTTGAGAGAATAAAATGATTAAGAATGAATTACGAAAGTCTTAATCTAAAGCAAACCTAAAAAGTGAATGATCGACCGATGGTCGATTTGAAACATACTTAGCACGTATCTAATTAGTGCTAAATTAGGCAAAATTAAGTCTACAAACTCTATAAATTGTAAAAAAAAGAAATTGGAAAATAGAGTTTTAATGAGTTCAATGAGTTTTAAATGTTTTTGGCGTCAAATTCTTTTAAAGCTTGTTGTACGTCCTGATCTATTGTCGACGATATTTCGCTCCCGGAATCTTGCCCTGCGACTATGATGGGTGATTTCCCGGCGGGAGACTTCCGCGATGTCTGAAGGTACCCCGATTTCGCGAGGAGAATGAGGAAATCAGAAGGTGACCAGCACAAGAAAGCAGGCGGGCTGATTGTAGATCTGCGCTGGGTGGCAACAGGATGCGTTTCCTCTGGTGTGCTGTCCAGCAATAATCGCTAGAGCGGATCCGAAGGATGATGGTCCAGGAAGACTGCTGTCTTGAGAAGATTTCTGAGGGGAATCCGGAATGACGATAACTTCTGCCGACGAACTTGTGGTCGTTTGTATGAGCGTCGGGTTTCCGCCAGTCAACTCCCCGCTGGTCGTCTTTTTCTGAGGGTTGGCTCTGGTTGACTTCTGGGGAGGCGATGATTTCTTCTTTCCGGCTAAAATATGTCCATTTTCAAAAGTGACCGTGTGGTTCAAAGAATCAACAACCGCCTCTTTAAATGGATTAAAATACGATTCTCCAATACATTAAAAAAGGTTACCTCCAGCAGTGGCCAATTTCGCTAGAGTAGGCCGTTTCCGATTAGAGATTGGGATTGGGGTTGCTCGACTTCCATGGGTAATCTTCGCTAGTGGGATGATATTGTGTAAGATTCCAACAAAAACTTTTCAAAAATTTTTGCTTAAACACATTTTTGAAGTTAATGTGGTAATAACTGGTTCTTCAAGCACGTGTTAAAGCTCTGAGTTTGAGCAACTAGGATTTAAAGGGCTGGGGATATGAAGACTGAGATTTTCCCTGACGTTTTAATTGAGGATTGAGAACAGGTTGTGATTGTTGGAGAATGAGTTCAGAAAATGACAAGGAATGACAGCAGACTAAGTATCACAAAAAAACCAGTTAATAATTACTGACTAATTAAATAGTTTGTGATCACTAGCTTATCTTGTCTGAATTTGATCAATCTTAACAAATTGATTTCCGCCAGATTAATTGCTTTAAATAATCTGCCTGACCATGGAGTAGTCTGACCTCAACACAGGTTAGTGCTACCTTGAAAAATTGGTTAAAATTTCAAAAAAAAATTGGGAAAATTTTGGAATCGATTTTTTTTTGAGATAGCGGTGATCATAAATTTCTCGTGCTATTTATACAGCAGCCTGTTAAACTGAGTGTGTTTCTATATGTTTTTGATTAGTTTGACCAGAGATTCCGGTAAACTGAACTTTTACTGAGCGGGCATCGGATCTTTGCGTCATCTCAGCGTGTTTCGGCAGCTTTGCGCAATTGTAAACTCAATTTGAAACATTTTCAGCAAAATTGAATTTCAGGATTCTACAAATGGTAATTTAAACGATAATAAAGGAACCTGAAGTTAAAATGCGCAAGTAGTGAAAAGTACAACAATGCTAGAGATAAAATCACGTGATATAGATAGATAACATAGGATATGAAGTTGTAAGGAGCACTTCGCTAAAAGCAGTCTGTCATGATTACTTTTCTTCTAAAAGCACTTTCGGTCAGACAAAAATTTCATCAAGTTTTTGCGTTATGCGATTGTTCACGCCACAAAACAGGTGTGCATCTTTGTACAAAGTATAAGCAGCCGAATCAGAACTCACCTAGTTACAGAATAAAATTTGATCCGACTTTGCGACGATTTTCAAGGTTCCAAAATAGGAGAGCTGTCTTCACTTCTTTTCGAAACATGGTGCGAGTTGTTGCTTGGAAGAGTGTAATGCGTATATAATCCTACTAAAGAATCGATCGAATAATAGAGAAATCCAAGATAGAATAGTCCAATGAGCACCGCAGTTTTAACTCGGCTTGCGAAACTTCCGACATTAATTACAATAGCAAGACCCAGTAAAACATAGAAAAAAGTGATTAAGACGAACTTCAAATGAGCGCTGTGTAGATATTGGCGGTGATTTGATTGTCTAAGTGTGTGTCTCCTCCCCCCAGAGTTAGAAACAGGGGGACATTCGCGGGTGGCTCCCCCGTGCATGGACCCATAACAGCCATAATGGCAAAACCAAAACGTGAACTCAAAAATATGAGCAATCAAAACTGTAAACGAAAAGGTGAACATTAGCCATCCTACTAAAGGCCGAACGTGCATTGGAACCATGTAAATCGAAATGGGGACGCACATTAAAACAGAAATAAATGTCAGCATTTTGCAGAAGCGAAAATAAATTGGGAAAACATAAACGGTCATTGAGAAGACGTTTTTACAGACGCACATGATAGTTCCGCTACTGCAGCGCAAGGGTTCGCTGGAGGACAATGAGAGTAAGGAATGGACAGTGGATGCTAGATGTCTGTGAAAAGATTGGAAAGTTGTGACTCGAATTACGAAGAGGAAGAGCACCGCGTAGAAAGGCAAGTAGCGAAAGAATGACGTGAACATTTCCTTGGTGGGGTCTCGTAGCTGGAACCGGATGTCCTGCCACTCATGGTTGAGGTCGAATAGAGGGTAGCTGAGCCACTGCCAGGGTCGGATGGGTCCAAAGGTGTAGTGGAGAAATCGGAAGTCCTTTCTGGGAATCAGCCAGGAACTCCGGAGGTAATACATCCCTAAAAAACACAACAAGTAACCTCCCATATGACGTCTATATAAAACTAAATTTATTTCAAACAAAAGTACTAAAAATTCGAACTTTATTTTTGAAAAATTGTTAGAAAATAAAAACAAGTGAAACTTTTTTTGAGCGTCCTTGACTTCTTCAAAAGCTTAAGAATGGAGAACGTTAGAAACCTGTGAGACTTTCAGACCTGCACTTCAATGATGCTAGTTATGAGTGTTGCTAGTTATGACAGGTAAGAAAACGATCCATTTCCAAAAAAACTATCCAATTTTTCCCAATTCGCCATGCCTCAAACGTAACTTTTCAATCAAGAACTTTTCAAATAGGCTTTACGCCTTCAAGGAGCGCCGCTTTAACAACTGCCCTCCAAATGATAATTTTTAACTCCATTCTAGTGCAGATGATATTGAGACGCTCCAATTATTTTTCATCATAGCTGTTGGCACAATACCTGCGTCCATGTTGTACTCGAATGGGAGTTGTGCGTATGTGGGGGGTTTGTAGTTGGGGTCTGTCTTGTTGTAGGAGAGGGCGAGGGTAATGGGGCTGAAGTAGACGTTGAGGATGTCCTGGTCTCCCCCCTTGTGACTGTGGTCCAGGGGGTCCCAGGTCTCCAGCATCTTGATGATGTTGTGGAAGTGAGTCTGGCTAGGAGTTAACACCATCACTCCTGGAACCAATTTGAATTGATTCAGATGAAACATTACATCTGAGAATCATTGGGAATCCTTATTCTATTATATACAGGGCGGATTCGACACCCTGCCGACCCAAAGGTTCACCCCTTTGAACTTTTTTGCATATCCATTTTTTTGGTGACGGACTTTTTTTGGCCTGAAACAGGGTCTTTTTAAAGCTTTGGGAGAGCTCGGAAAAATCATTTTGGTCGACCTAAAAAATCCTCAAAATTTTCGAAAATTTTTCAAAAATCCACCCCCTCGAGAAAATCCTAGATCAGCCCCTGATTATATACTAGCTTTGATTACTAGCTTTGCCGAACTTCTCAAACCAAAAATTGCTCCCAAAAAACGGGTTTTCCACCTTTTTTTTTAATTTTCGACAATACCGCGAGAGGCTTCGAAAAATTTCTCAGCTGACAAATTATTCACCCGAGTTGAATATGTTGCTGTGTCGCATGGTGGCACAGTAGCTGCCACAGTTGAAGATGTCATCTGCCCCCTCGTACCCGATCACATCTGTGTCTATCAGCACTATCTGCACACAAACACACACCACTCACTTATTTTATTCATCCACAAATTGTTCATCCGAGCAACTCGAGACTTGACTTCAGTTTGACTTTCAGTATGACTTCTTACGCATTCTCAAGTCGGAAAAGTCGATTCAGTATCCATGCATGTTTATTTGAGTATAAGTTAGGCTTCTCGACGCCAAAATAGTTCAACGCACAATTTTTTTGGTACCAACTAGAAAACATTTGAAATAAATAACTATTTGGTGTGTATAGGGCGCACCTTTGTTCGCGTAACGGTTAAGTGTTTCTCCGAAAAAAGAAAGCACTATGTTAAGAACGAAGGGAGCGGGTACGTGTTTCTCAGAGGGGGGAGGGGGTATGTTACCTTTTTGTATTGGGTGAGTGTGAGTACTAGTAGTTTAGCCACGTGTCCCTTGTAGGGTCCCTCGTAGTTGATGTCGTCCGGGTTCACAGGGTAGATGGTCCAGCCCTCTCTGGCCAACAGGAACCTCACCTCATTCGACACGTCTGGCAGACACAAGGCGACCTGAACAAACAAAACACCACATTCAATTCCAGCTCAGCGGTTACATAGCAGTATTTAGACAACCGGTTACATAGCAGTATTTAGACAAATACTGTTTCAACCAATCAGAATCGAGATTCTAGATCAGCCCCTGTTTTACCCGAAACGAAAAAAAAACAACAACGAAGCATTGTAAATATCCGAAATTCTCAGCTCACTGCGGCTAGCCGCTGTTGCTTCCCTTGACACACATGTAACTTCTTGGTTTTTCTGGGCTTGCGGCTTAGAAAAGCCCAACTCAGGAACCAAGCACGCATCATAGCAGATCTCGAGTAGCATCAACTAATGGATTTAGAAGCACTGGAAACTATTTTTTTCCATGCAGGGGAGCCAGAAATATAAAGTAAGATTTTCGTTGCAGTCAATTTTCGAAAAAAGGGGTTGAAACTTAGTTGACCACGAATGTATTTTCTCGACGGTTTTTGACTTCAAGACAACTCATGCCGATACACGGAAAATGATGCCCTACCGAAACTTAATTCCAAGAATCGATACAAAATTTTAGAATTAAACAGGAAACCTTTAAAAAAGTGTTCAGCTCTGCGCATGGAAAACATAAGCAAAAATGGCAATTTTAGCAGAGAAAACATCCCTGCTTGGGCGGAAATGGGAATCAATTTATCGCTTCAATAAACACATGAACATCCCAATAATTATTCCACCCTAAAATTTAACGTCTAATGTTGGCAGAAAGCTTGTGTTTCTGTTTCAATGGAAATTAAAAATGATGGATGATTAGAGAGAATAAGAATCATTAGAAATATTCGATTATTGATCTTAAACTAATTATGGGAACATTCCCCCTCCCCCCGAAAACGCCTGCCACAGGAAATCAACAATCAAAATACTGCTAGTTAACACTTTAAAAGTAATATTTATCGAACAAAAAATCAAAAAATCACCGAAAGCATATTGAGTTTTGCCTAATTACAACAAGAATAAACAAAAAATTTACATGAAAACGTTGAAGAACAATTTTGGAGCTTGATAATTTTGGAAGCAAAATCTATCTAACGGAATACTTTTCTATTCAGGACAAAGACTGTGTCACCTAGCATACCAGCCGCTTAGCTTACAATTTTTAGTTACAATCATATTTTTTCAAGTATTTTTTTTTAATTTTCTTGCGACATGTTAATCTTTCGAAGTAATTCACAAGCAGTTTTTACGATGTTTTTTTCACCTTTTAGTAATTCGAATCATCGAAATATTATGAATCTTTTTTGCAAGACATCCAAAAAAATTGTTGGGCTGAGTGTAGCTTGAAATGCAGCAAAGGCTGTATTTCAATTTGGTTAAATTGCTTATTTACATTTTTTCACTCCTTTGGAACAAAGAACTCAAATCAATTTGAGTATGGTAAGCTGAACGTTTTGATTAACATTTTGAGTATGCATTGCGACCGGTATGCTAATTGGGCCATTCCCTCAGAATATTCTTCGCAGCAGAAAAACCAAGTTGTTTTAAAGCAAAAAAAAATTATGCACAAAACCTAAAAGCTAATTTGCAAGACGAGCAAAAAAAACTTTGTAAGAAACGAAAAACATTTCGCAGTAAACATCGAGAAAGTTTTATCAATTTTTTGTAGTTTTTTTTTGAAGTGGGTTCATCGCATTTAGCGTTCAGAAAACAAACAAGCTATAAGAAGACAAACTAGATGTAAGTAGCAGCCTAGCAGAACGGTAGGCCAGCAAGCAGACGACTTTTTAACTTTGTCAAGCTGATTTTTTTAAGAAAAAAAATTCGATAACCCATTCGATTTGAAGAAATTTAGTTAGAAATTTACTGAGGAAAAAATAAACAAAACTTGGTTCTGTTTATTTTTTTCCTCAAAGTATTTTTAAGTTTACCGAAGACAGCCGTTGAGCATGAAACTGTTTCATTCTGCACGTGAAAACAACAATTTTGAAGACAATTGGAAGTGTTTGACCATACAGAAGTTGCAACAGTAAAACTATTGTGCTATTGAAAACTTACTTCAGACTAGGGTTTTAATGGAATTTTTCAAACTAACTATACCAGTAAATACACAAGACTCCAAATTGATTATATCAAAAAACAATTTTTAGGTTAAATTATCTGCAAGATAAAAAAATTTTGGAAAAAATGATGAGTGAAGCTTCGAATCATATCATGAAATTTGGACAATTTTGAGAGTCACGCAAAATTGTATGGAACTCAAACCGCTGTCATCTTACAAATCGCAAAAAAAACTGATTGGATATTAAGCTGCGGAATATACTATGATGATAGTCACTGCACTTAACTTAATTTTTCCGTTATCAGGTTGTCTAGTTGCCATAATTTGTTTCTCCAGCATTTGTAGGGTTTTCTTAGCAACTTTAAATAAATACCTCATAACTTCGCCTTTTTTAGCCAATCAGTTTTACGTATTTTTGTTCCCACTTTCGATACGAAAGTAACGGAATATTTGTGCTCGGGGTGGGTTTTTTTTTTCTTCAGACAAGTTTCGACTTTTTAACAAGCCATTTTTGACGAAATTTTTATTATATATATCATTCAAAAGGTATGCTTGTCTTGAGCTTAAATTTGAAAAGATATTTCACCTGTGATCATTTTTCGTAAAGTTATGAGGGTTTAAAGATTGCCATTTTGGTCATTTTGACCAATTTGGGACAATTAACGCGCAATATAATTCGCGCTATTAACGCGTAAGCGAGATTTAATCCGTCTTATAAATCGTTCCAAATTGGTTAAACGAAGCTTATTTGCCATAATTGATTTGTTACAAGGAACGAAACTATCTTTGTGTACTTTATTTGGCGTGTGGGGTGATGATTTTCATAAAAAATTTCATATTTTAGAAAAAAAAAATTCATTTTATTTTATTTCATTTAATTTTTTTTAATGTATTACTGCTGCTCAATAAACCTTAAAAGGCAGTCGGAACATTCAGGGCTTCGCCCTGATACGAGCAGTCTTGTTAAATTTTATGCTTGTTGGCCAATGAACGTTCTCTGGTTCTTGGCAGCGTAAAAATTAATTGATAGCAGCATTAATGTTAAAATTCCACTTCAAGGGGAAATTCTTTATGCCAGTACGCTCGAATGAGAAAAACTGATTTGAAGCTATCAAAAATGAGCAGTCAAATTGCAAAAAAAATCCAAAATAACTGTCATTGAATGACAAGGAGACGGGTTCGATGGAAACAGTGAACTTGATAACGAGCAAAACAAACAGAATGAAGGCGTTTTGGCGGGTAATTGAACAAATTAGGCAGTACGCGAATAATTTGTACACACCTTGCTTGCCCTCAAACTGAACAAAAAAAAGAATTTTCGCTGTAATAAGTAGTGATTCAAAATGCGGCTCATAATTGTATTCTACTTGGATGTCTTGCTTCTGCTTTGTTTGCTTTACTGTCTCTCATAACTGCCTATTAAATTCACTGTCTGAATCAGATTCATCTCCTTGTCATTCACATTACTACCAAATAAATTAATTCAGAAACAAAAGGCAAAAGGACAAGACATTAAGCAAGAAAAGACAACAAATCAAAGAGAAAGACATGACAGAAAACAAATCTTTGCTGGACTGGCTAATTTGACATTTTAATTCCAACTATTTTCGAAAAAAAAAACGGATCATTTGTGCTCTGGGCAGTTTTTTTTTCAACACAAGGTTCGATTTTTCAACTAGCATTTTTAAACTAAGTTTTTCATTATCATTTAAATAGTATTGTTGTCCAGAGATCAACGTTAAAAGATATTTCACCTCTGATTTTTTTTTTGTAAAATTATGAGGGTTTGAAGAATACCAATTTGGCAAAATTGGGACAACTAACGCGCGATATATTCCATGTTGCTAACGCGTAAGAGGAGATTTAACTAGTGGGGGGTCGATTTTCAAAAAAAAATCAAAAAGGCTTTTTTTTTCATTTTGTTAAAAGTCAACCATTTCTAAAAACTAACACTACGCCATCTACCTTAAAAAGCAGTCAAAACAATCAGAACCTCGCCCTGATATGAGCAGTCTTTGTAGAGTTTAATCGTTAAAAGTACCGCATATTCATTTTCTTTGTTCAACTTTTTTTATTGCTATCAAAGTAATCAAGTAGATTGAAAAAGACAACACCAGAGAAAGCGGCTCTTTTTCCTTCCTTTCCCCCCACCTGCAAATTTTTATATTTGAAGTTACAGTTCACTTGGTTCGATTGTCATGAAAATTGACATGCAGACTACTTGAGGCCATGGCAAACATATTTGGTCTTCATATAAAACCACTCGTTAGATCATAAAATTCATGTTTGAGTTTGGAAGCCGAGAAAGCAAAATAATAATTAGTAAAGAGACAAAATTAGTTCAGCATAAAGTCAGCTAGACCCCCCCCCCCCTCCCCCTCACTCCAGTACAAATTGCGAGCTCTCAAGAATCAAGCCAGTTGAATTCACTCACCACCCTATCAGAGCTCGGTTTAATTTTTTCTTTCTTTCTTTCTCCTTCTCTCTCTCATACACACTCTCTCCTCTCTCATCCCTGCCACAGTCAATTTTCTGTTCTTGCCTGGTTTTTTCCACCTACACCGCGCAGCACGCACTCACTCAAGCTAAGATGGCGACATTGTTAGAAAAACTTGGGTTGAGAAATGAACCCAAAGCTATACAGGACCAAAGAGAAAAAAGGCACAGTTCAGCAATCTCCTTGAACTTTCGATACCCCTCCTAGAAACTTGGAATTCAGCACACAATTGAGCAAAAACCAAGAAAATATAAAATGACTAAAAATGCACAAGCAATTGATACAAAATGGCTTTTATGATGCGGATTGGATAGCAATTTCTAAGTCTTTGATGTAAATAAGTAAACTTATCTAGGTGTCGCTTGGCAAGTTTCAAGTTGCACTTGCTTGTAAGATCTTTTAGTGTTTTGGGGGAGCTCACAAAATCCCCCATCGTTTTGAAAGAGAAAAAAAAGGTCGACAAAATTTTCAAAAAATAACTGAAAAAAAAAATCTTTGTAAAAATTCTATATTGTATAGAGTCTGGTATTGTAAGCAATTTTTAAAAACTCCAACACAAAAATTAGTTCAAAACTTTGGTTCATCAATTGAAAAATCAGCTGAACACTTAGAAACGCCTACTTTTGTGATTTATTTGAGCAAGGAAAAGAAGATTACTTTTTCATTGTTTTAGAAAAAAATTTAAACCACACGACCTACATAAGTGGAAACTCTCTTTGTACAACAAAACATTTATTACTCTATTTTGCAGCCTTTAAATTGTCCGTAACTTCGCTAAGAAAGCAATACCAGGTGAAAATTAAGTAATAGAAATATAGAAAGACTCAAGCCAAGTGTCGTTCGGAAAATTATCATGAAAAACGCTTAAGTTCTCTTAAATCATGTGTCTTTGTGCAGTAATAGTAACTATTGTCTTTGTCAAAAAATGTTCAGTTTCTATACTGCCTGTAAACCTAGAATAGTATTTGTTATTGTATATCAAATTTCAGGAAATTCAGTGTTCTTGTTTTTGAACAACCTCTCCCCTTAATGGGCCAAGTGAACATCAAGTTGAAACGCCTGCGGGAACTATGTTTAAATTTGATTGGCTGGAAATTTTTTTTTAGCTAAGTGAGCAATCTCCCTCCTAAATTGTATATTGGGGTAGATTGTTCACTTGGTCTACAAAAACTATTATACGCAAATACGTTTTACAGAACGGAGTCTGATTTTAAATCAAACAAGACTGCTCGTATCAGGGCGAAGCCCTGAATGTTCCGACTGCCTTTTAAGGTTTTATGGAGCAGTAATAACATTAAAAAATTAAATGTAATAAAACAAAACAAAAATTTTTTAATTTGAAATTTTTTATGAAAATCATCCCCCCACACGCCATTTAAAGTACAAAAAGATAGATTTAGCTCCTTGTAACAAATCAATTATGGCAATTAATCTTCTTTCCACCAATTTGGAACGATTTTACGACGGATTAACTCTCCGCTTACGCGTTAATAGCGCGAAATATATCGCGCGTTAATTGTCCCAAATTGGCCAAAATGGCAATCTTTAAACCCCCATAACTTTACGAAAAATGATCACAGGTGAAATATCTTTTCAAATTTGAGCTCAGGACAACAATACCTTTTGAATGATAAAAAAAAATTCCGTCAAAAATGGCTAGTTAAAAAGTCGAAATTTGTCTGAAGAAAAAAAAACCCACCCCGAGCACAAATATTCCGTTACTTTCGTATCGAAAGTCGGAACAACAAGACTGCTCGTATATCAGGGCACAGCCCTGATTGTTCCGACTGCACTTACCGGACAATTGATAATGTTTTTTTTGGTTGAATAATTGACAAATAATTGAGAAAACAATTTTCTTAATTTTATTTTATCCCCCACTCGCTATGTAAAACAAGTAAGGGTGGGTTTAGCGTCTCATATTGTTATAATAAGATTAAGTTTCTGGTCTTAATTTTGGAACGCCCAAATTCGCGGTTCACGCGTGTTAAGTACGCAATATATTGCACTTTCATTATTGGCCAAACTTGCAATTTATAAACGCCCGTAATTTTACAAAAAAAGGATCACAGCGAAAATATCTTTTTAAATTTGAGTTAAGGAAATCAATATCTCTCAAATGGTAAAAAAGTTCTGTCAGAAACGCTTACTTAACAAGTCGAAAAATAACTGAATAAAAAACCACACCAAGCATGAATATTCCGCACTTTCTTCGAAAGTCGGAACAAAAACTACACCAAGCAAAAATGTGCCGAACTTTCTTCGAAAGTCGGAACAAAAAAAGCTTTGAAACAAGTATAAAGCTGATCTGGAACAAATAAAATAGCTGATCTTTGCTTAGACGCTATCTTAGTACTACTTCACGAAAAAATGTAGACTGGCTCAGCTTCTACTTTCTCAAGTATGACCCTTCAATCTACCAGGACTCAAAAAACGGCTGTTAAAACTCAGGGGGACGCAGGTTGAAATAAGATACCATAAGAAGAACGTTTTAAAGTGGCAAACTATTCATGACTTACAAAATGCAGTATAAACTGGAATCAGTGACACAAGTCAGGAAGAAATCCTTTTAGCGCTGGGCACTGTAAATTCCAATCAACAACAAGGATATCCCCCCCACCACTCAAAAATTCGACCCCCTGCCGACCCAATGGGTCCCCCCCCCCTTTGTACTATTTTGAGATATACATTTTTGGTGACAGACCCTAACATTTTTCTAAAGGCGCTCTTGGCGCCAATATATACTAAATTTGAGGGGGAGCTCGCGCCGAAAAAACGCGACTCTTTGGTCAACAATTGGCTCTTTTCCAGTTCCCCCCTTTCAAAATACCGAGTTTTATGTTTGTTTTACGTGTTATTACGGCTAAAAGCGTGATGTTACGCTGTAAAGTATGCAGAACAAATCTGTTCACAGTTGTCGATTTGTTCACCACGCCAAATTTCATTGCATTATGATAACGTTAATTAAGCTTTTTGAAATTGAATTTGAAAGGGGGGAAACTGGAAAAGAGCCCAACAATTTTCCAAAAATAGCCTAAAAGCGCCTTTTTGGCCTGTTTTTTTTTAAATTTTGCCTGCGGCGCAGAAAATTTGGTCAAAATGGGGTTTTTATAGTGATTTTGCAGAGCTCAGAAAATCAATTTGGTCGACCTAACAAAAGTCGAAAATATTTTCGAAATTTTTTGAAAATCAACCCCCTCGAGAAAATCCTAAATCCGCCCCTGGTTCCGACCATATACATAAAAGACTACAAAAAGATTGTCTCTTTTTTTCTTCAAATTACTGTAGTTTTTGTACCTGGTGCGATAAAAACTATACAAACGCATAAAAAAATTAATTAATTAGGCATAATCGACAAAAGTCGTCTGAAAAAATTAAAATCAAACAGAAACTTTTTGAAAATAAATAAAAAAAGCTAGCACAAAACTTAAAAATTTTCCAAAAAAGCAAAAGTTTTGTGCTAACTTTTTGATTTTTAAAAAATTTTTGTTTGATTTTAACTTTTTCAGACAACTGTTGTCGATTATGCCTAATTAATTAATTTTTTTAAGCGTTTGTATGGTTTTTATCGCACCAGGTACAAAAACTACACTAATTTGAAGAAAAAAAGAGACGACCTTTTTTGTAGTCTTTTATGTATATGGTCGGAACCAGGGGCGGATGTAGGATTTTCTCTCGGGGGGGGGGGGGGGGCGGATTTTCGAGAAATTGATTTCGATAATCGAAAGGCAGTTTTGAAAGCTTCCTTTAGCGCTCATTGACATTAAAAGTTTTTTCTAAAAAAGCAAAAATGTCAATGAGCGCTAAAGGAAGTTTCCAAAACTGCTTTTCGTTTATCTACTGCTTTTCGTTTATCTACGTTTATCCAAAACTGCTTTTCGTTACTAAAATTCATACAAGATAGCTCGTATCAGGGCAAAACCCTGAATGTTCCGACTGCCTTTTAAGGTTTATGGAGCATTATTAACATTAAAAAATTCAATGAAATAAAACAAAATGAAAATTTTTTTTCTCTAAAATTTGAAAATTTTAATGAAAATCATCCCCCCACACGCCATTTAAAGTACAAAAGGATAGATTTTGCTCCTTGTAACAAACCAATTATGGCAAATAAGCTTCTTGTCACCAATTTGGAACGATTTCTAAGACGGATTAAATCTCCGCTTGCGCGTTAATAGCGCGAAATATATCACGCGTTAATTGTCCAAAATTGGCCAAAATGGCAATCTTTAAACCCCCGTTACTTTACGAAAAATGATTACAGGTGAAATATCTTTTCAAGTTTGAGCTCAGGACAACAATACCTTTCGAATGATATAAAAAAGTTCCGTCAAAAATGGCTAGTTAAAAAGTCGAAATTTGTCTGAAGAAAAAAACCCACCGCGAGCACAAATATTCCGTTACTTTCGTACCAAAGTCGGAACAATAACGAACGTACTCGATAGCTTTACTTGAAAGAAATTAACAAAATCTCAAAAACTTCAAACCGTTTTTTTTCGATACCGGGAAAGTTTACAATGTCGTTCATATTACAACTAAAAGAACTTTGATATGATGTATCACTCTACGTAATCCGGTTAAAATTTATGGCACCTAATATCAAACAAAAACTTTTTAAAAATAAAAAAAAAGTTAGCACATAATATAAAACATAAATAGCATATAAACAGAAGTTAGCATAAAAAAAATACTAAAACACCCAATATACAAGTTCCTCCTCAATTTCAAAAAATCGGAACAAACGACAACACTTAATTTGATGACACACTGATTATGTTCATTGTAGAGCAACTTTCAAGTCCTACAGTAGATTGGCGTAACAGATTAGAATTGAATGGACCAAAATGAACTGCAGATTGAATGGGATGGGTTTTTGGACCAAAATTTGTCAAATTCTTATCGATCAAATTCTTTCAAGTTTTTATATTAAGAAACTTGGATGAAACCTAACCATTTCGCGAGTGGATCCCCGTTGCCTGAGTGACTGACCGAGGACTCGGAGGCCCAGCAAGAACCCCTCGTCTTCTCCATAGAACAAAGCAGCATAGGCCTCCCTCTTTGAAGTAGCGACTTCCTCATGTTTTTGATTAATAACTATATCATCCACAGTGAAAACATACGAGTAAAGGTGTGAAAAAATCAACAAATAATTGATTAAAAAATACGTAATGGAAATCATTATCATCTACTTTAGTGATAGCTTCATAATTAAGCAAAAAATAACCAAGTTAGAATCAAGGAAAAATGAAGCTACTTTGCTCAAATTTGCCTAAAGCAAATTTTAAGATAAGAAATGAGAACAAATTAGCTGAATAAGTTGTGAACGGCAGTTAAGGCAACTCAAATAATGAAAATGGCACGGCAAGTTATCAAAGAGTTTGCTATTGCTGCCAGGTTAAGTAAACTTTTGATTATTTTCATACGGCATTTTAATCACGAAGTTACAAAGAATGTTTCAAGTTGAAACTTGTTGTGCAAATATCCTTCTGGTAACGAAATGAAAAATCTTGTAAACTGTTCGCAAAAAACTTGAGTCTTCTCGACTAAATTGTTTATTCAATTTGATAAATACCTCCCCATTTTCCTAGTGCGTTTATCCAGAAAATAATCCAAAAATTTTGACGATTGCCAAAACTTTTTTACGACTATTTTTTGCGGCAGAAGTTCTTCGCTGTTTGAGATAAACTTCTGCCTTGAATTTGAGACAAACTGAAATTATTTTAGGAGGTCATCAACATTGACTAAAGATGATTCGCACTAATTGTTGTTCAAATAAGCACAATGTTTGAAACAAGTTCAGAACGAACAAAGATAAATTGAGTTTTGATGTCTAAGGCAAAAGTCTGTTTGTCATATTTGGTATGTTTTGTTAGCTAAGTGAGCCAGAGAAATTAATCCTGTATGGTAAACTTTTGTTGGTTTCTGTCTCAGTAAAATAAAAATGGTTTAAAATGATCTCATTAAAGTGAAAAATAAAAATTGTGCCAAACGGTGCGAAATAAATGAGTAATTTCATGAACACATTCTGGTTGAATTAAATTTTCAATTGACAATTCAGCCAGAAAAACCACAGTTTAAGAGTGTCTATTTTTTTCGCCGTTTGAACGTGCATATTAGACTCAAAGATATTTGCTCTGTATGCAAGGATTTTAAAAGCATAAACCATACCGAATGAAAACTAACGCATTTTTCACCAACAAGACTATAACATAACCATCAGTGTATGTTTTTCAATTCATCATTTGCAAATGAAAGCAAAAACTAAGCGTAAAATGCTCAAAAAAACCGGAGCCTTTTTAGAGTGGGATTTGTCAATTGGAATCAATTGTTTTTTTACGCGTTTTAAGCAAAAAAGACAAAAAATAATAATCTCTCTTTGTTTTCTAGTAAATAATATTGCCTGCATAAACGTAAACTGTTTCTTCGGACCTAGTGTCGTTTGCATATTAAGTTCTGTTTTTTTTTGGTGGCGTATAAGTATGTTAATGCGTAGCGAGGAGAGGAAATCAAGCCGTATACTTAAAATTGAAAATTAAACGAGGCAAAACACAATGATTACAAGTGAAACCACATTTTAGCTCCACTTTCCCACTCATAAATTTTATATTTACATGAAGCTAAACCCATAAACGCAGAGATAGTTGGGGTGGGGGTGGGGATGGGGAGTTATAATCAAGGACACGCAGTTACAATTTTTTTGGGGGGGGGGGGAGGGGGGGGGGGGGTTAAGGCTAGAATATAATAATCTGAAGTGGCTCAGTCGCCGCACATATTTTACTCCCAAATTTTATCGCGCTGCATACTAAATGCTTCATTTAGCATATTAATTTTACGCTATGGTGTTGCCATGTTGTAATTAGTTAACAACAGTTATTAGCTCTTTTATCAGCGCCCGTAGAAATTCAATTGAATTTTGCTGGTAGGTTGAGCACTTCAACATTCTTGGGTCAATTTAGAAAAACAGACTCATTAACTCAAATTTGTCTCAAATGAAGTTAAACATGTTTTCATGAAAATCGCTTTTCTACCACAACTGCGTTTTCTTCAGACTATTTTATTAGAAAATGACGGAATATTTGTGCTCGGGTGGTTTTTTTTCCTCAAGACAAATTTCGGTTTTTAACTAACAATTTTCGACGGAATTTCTTATACCATTTGAAAGGTATTGTTGCCATGGGCTCAAATTTAAAAAGATAGTTGACCTGAGATAATGAGAGATTTTCGTTTTTCGTGAAGTTATGAGTGTTTAAAAATTTTCAATTTAGCAAATTTGGGACATTTAAGGCTCGATATATTTCGTGCCATTAACGTGTAGGCTGAGATTTGAACCGTCTTGGAAATCGTTCCAAATTGCTTTAAGGCATGCTTTTTGGTATATTTAGTACTTTCATAATTTCAAAAATTATTACTTTGTTCTTAACATAGCTTGTGGCGGATGGTTTAAAAAAACTAAAAAAAATTGAATTTTTTCTTGGAACTTTCATCAACTATGTTAATTTAAACTACTCCATGGAAATTGAATTGCAGTCGGAACATTCAGGTCTTTGCCTTGATATTCGAGTAGTCTTGTTGTTCCGAGTTTGAAGAAAACAAAAAATTTATGCTTGGGGTGGTTTTTGGTTTATTATTCAGTCAAATTTCAGCAATCAAAATAATTTTCTTTCACAAAACGTCATCAATTTTTTACGCTTGCGATTAGCAAGCATTATCAAATCGAAATATGGACATTTTATTAGGTTAACAACTAGTTTAACAGAAGAATAACTTGAATCACTTACTTTTGGTTCAAATGAAATCAAAAGTCATATGTTAATTTGTGCATGTGGCAAAAAGCTAACGCACATACCTATAAGACGAAGGTCAATGGTTCGAATCCGCCCAGGGCCTGTTTGTTTTTGTTGGTGAGCGAAAAATTTTACTCTTTTCAAAAAATCTTTGTCGGGCTTCTGTTGTCCGCTTTTTTGTCGGCCTAGTTACTGCAGCAACAAATCTACTTAAAATTTGTGCACTTTTTACTCAAACTAAAAAGCTTATTCCGGTTTTCTGTATTCCGACTTTGGGCAACTATACAAGTTCCAAGAAGTTTTGTCAATGTTTTGCTATTAATTTAAATTTCTTCAAGCTGCTCATTAACAATTTTTGGAAAAAGTTCTCTTATTAAATTCAAGGAGCGTTTTGTGCATTTCAGGCAGTGATAATTCCCATGCTTGAGAAGACAAATTCCAGAAGTTCGATTCCTGTCGGGACCTGTTTTTTTGTAGAAAGTGAAAACTTTAGAATTTTTTAGACTTTCGTGTCTTCTTATTACTGTCGGCTTAGGTCCCGAAGAAAGGTTTGGCTTCTTTTTAGCTTTGTAAAAACCTTTTTTTAATGGTGCAGGTAATTTTGTTCCAAGATTTTTTGTCCTTTCATGCCATTCCCTGAACAAAACAATTATTTTTATGTGTTTCATAATTTTTCATAAAGAGATGTATTAATTTTTTCAGTAGTTGTAAGTACTTATTGTTATTATGAGTTTCCTAAAATAAGTTACATAACCATTCGCATTCTACAAGAGCAATACTGCTCTCTTGTAAGCGTCCATAAATAATCAAACTAATTCTGCTGTTCGGTCGAATTCAAAGTTCATGGATCAGTTTTGAAAAACAGGCTCGTTAGCTCAATATTCTCTTTGATGGAAATTTTTAATAAAAACTGCCTTCACGGATGCCACTGGGTTTGGCGGCGGAGTTCTTTTGTTGTAAACTAAAACATCTTTTTTCTTCATGAAGTTTGTACCCCTAAGTGCACAAAGCTGCAGTGTAAAAACTGCTGCGAATGAAATTATAATTCTGATAAATCGCTAATAGATTCAAAACTTCTTCAAAAAGTTGAAGAAACACGATCTCCAAACTTGTATCAATTGAAATATCATTGAAAAAGTCTATCAATTGGTCGAACTTTTAACGGTTTTTCTAGCCATTAAAATCTGATCAATATACTTTTAGATGTAAGAATATTAACCTGACAATACGAAACCAAGGGTTTGTGTGTGGGTATTAGAGATCATTAAAAGCAATTTACGGCAAAGTAGTTATACACTGCGCATGAACATAACGCCACAAAAACGTGCCAATTTTAGACTTTTTGACCAATGAATGTTTGTTTGCTGCTGAACAAAAAATTGGTTAAAGTCATCTGCTCGTGCCATTAGTTAAGTTGACCAGTAAATGAGCCGTGAAATGATCCTTTAACTTTCATTGCGAGAATACAAAGCCGGTAGTGAACATAGTTTTCGTATTTATCAAATCGATTCCAATTTTTCTGACAATCATTCAGAATTCAGTTTTTTTTTCAATAATGCAAAATAGGGATCAGTTAGCAGACAAGAGCAGTTTTGTTTGTCTTTTGCGCCCGGTTAAATTGTTTTGTCAACACTTTTTTTTATAAAAAGTTAGCCTGATGCTGACGGAACCTGATTACTTATCAGACCTCACGCTAACTAATGTTTTTTTTTAGTACAGTCATTGAAAATTGGGCTCTTTTTCCTGTCCCCCCCCCCCCCACCTCACACAAGCATCATTTTTATGGTCTAATGAGTAATTATACAGAGTTGATTATGAAGACCAAATATGTTTGTCATGGCCTAATCAGTCTGCATATCATTTTTCATGACAATCGGACAATGTGAACAGTAATTTTAATTAGAAAAGTTTGCAGGTGGGGGAAAAGGAAAAAGAGCCGAAAATTGAAGCCAACTCTTGTACCTTTACCCTTGAAAAGCGTTAGTTTGGAGCTAAAGGGGGTGGCCTGGTTGTGAGCGGACTCTGCGCAGATACAGCCGCAAGTTTTTTTACTTTGTAAAGATTGTTTCGAGACCAGGAGTCAAAAATTGATTTTTTTACGGTTCTCAACATAAAGATTATCAAATATTAAGCTTCTTTGTATGTGTGCTCCAGCTTATCTAGCAAATTCAGCTTCAAGCGAACGGTTGTGTTTAAAGTAAAAAACCGTAGGGTCACTTATAAATTGTGCCAGTTTTTTTTTAGAAAAAGGTACGGTCAAAAAAAAGCATGACGGAACGTATGATGGTTAGCCCTGAAAGTTCGGATTTCAGAAGACAATCATGTTTCCTTTAATGGCTAATTGAGTCTTTTGATCAATATTCTGACAAAAATTTAAAAAACGTTGAACCGCTAGAGTTGCATAACTAAATGAAATGTTCCAAAAATACAAAAAATTTTGTTGGAAATCTTAATTCGAAAAGCATAACTTATAACTACAATCTAAAAAATTATAAAGTACGAAAGCTTTGAAAGGATCAAGTGAGTAAAAACCTTTAAAGCTTGGTCAACCTAATTTTTTTTATCTTAACTTAAATCCAGAATCCAAGATAACCTTTCTTCATCGACTAGGGAAGCACTTCGATGAGCTCCAATATGAATTATGAAAAATTTTTTTAAATTGAGTTTGAAGATCACCCGCATCCAAGTTTAGGCGTAAGTAATCGATTATAGCGGATTATTATGATGATTTTTCGACAATTATAATTGATATATTAAAGGATTTATAACTGATTATAATCGTCATATTTTCCAAGAGATTATAATCTCTTATAATTGATTATAGTTCTTACAAAAAACCCTTGAAATCAATTATAATCGATTATAATCGATTATAATTTCATATTTTGCGAAAATTTTGTCATTTCAAAACTATATTCGAATTAAATTTTATGGGTTATTATTTTTATGCCAATAAGGAAACCTCTAAAAGAGATCTCTTGAACATTTTGGTTCATCTGAACACAAAGTTTTACCACGAAACAAAAGTTTCATAGAAATCCTTTCATATGAGTGGAAAGGTTTCCGCGGTAGATGAAAAATACATCTTCCGAATCACTCAGAAAACTAAATCAATTTGCTGATGTTTTGGTGTTTGAAAAAGCTTCAAATATGAATCGCAAAACAACTTAAATGGGGAAGAAATGAAAAAAAAAATTTATAAAATTGAATTATTTGGAAAAGTAAAAAAATATTTTTCTCTTTTTTCATAGGAACCAACGTCTACAAAAATCCTAAAATATAAACAATTTAGATGCAACTTCGAAGACAAAAATGGACAAACAAAAAGGATTATAATCAATTATAATCGATTATAATGGATTTTTGTGCGAAACTAGTGAACTAGAAATTTGAAAAAAAATATTGGTTTATAATCAATTATAATCGATTATAATTGTATCGAAAAATAGGCAAATAAATAATCGATTATATTCGATTATAATGGTTTATAGTTAATTATAATTTGAGTTTAAAAAGAGAGATTATAATCGATTATTAATTGATTAAAATCGATTGCTTCTCAATTTTAGTGAGACTGGTACTAAAATCGTAATATAATCGTTTTTTTACGCTTGAAACTGGATGCGGGCACTTGCTTATAATTTTCAGACATAATCATAGTAGATATATATTACTATCAAGGATGATTGATATAAAAATATTTAATTGTTTTGTAGTTCATTCAATCATAATTCTACGTAAACATTTACTCTAATAGATAAAAAGTGCTAGACATACGATTTCATATTTTGCCATTCATTCCACACGCATGAAAAATTGTTTGAGCAATTTTGTGCTGAAAAATTTCTAAGAGTATAAATGAATTTTGAAATTGAGTTTTTTTTTAGCCAAGAAGTTTAATCAAGAAAATTCCTACACTGAAAATTCAAAAAATGTCAATTAAAGTGGTTTCGAAAATTTTCTGCTTTCAGACTAATTAAAGACAAAAACCGATGAGAGGCTGGCCTTCCACTACAATTTTATCTCACTTAAATACAAAAAATTTTCATGTCGTTATTGCCATTTTACTTCTCAATTTTACCATGAATTAGAAAGTTTGAAAAAAATAAGATTATTTTTTCGATCTTCTTTTAACTTCTTCAAATTTGTTTGAAATTAAATATTTGAATCAAAGGTAGGAAAATTCTCCGCTGCATATTATCGGCAGAGCTTGTTTTTCCCATAAACTATCCAGCCGAATTTTTGTTCCGACTTTTGTAACGAAAGTAACGGAATATTTATGGTCGCGGAGTTTTTTTTCTTCAGACAAATTTCACTAGCCGTTCGTTTTTGATAATTTTTTAAAAACTACTCAAAAGATTTTGTTCTTCCGAGCTTTAAGTTGAAAAACATTTTATCCGTTTTCGAAAAACTATGGAGGTTTAAAGATTGCCATTTTAGCCAATTTGGGACAATTAACGCGCGATATATTTCGGAGACTAAATCTGTCTTAGAAATCGTTTCAAATTGGTTGAAGAAAATTTATTTGCCTTAATTGATCTGTTAGTATGAGATAAATTTATCATTTTGTACTTTATGGATGGTTTTCACAAAAAAATCTCAAGTTAAAAAAAGTTTTAATAAGTTTAGTTTTTTCATGTTATTACAGTTCCATAGACCTTAAAAGGAGGTCGAAACCTTCAGGGTTTCGCCCTGATACGAGCAGTTTTGTTCGTTTTCTATTCTAGAAAATCTTGAGATCCTGAGCTGCGTTTTAAACTCAGTAATGCTGGGATAAAAACACTCACAGGTGTTAAAAACATTTAAAATTTCATAGATAAATGAATTATGAGACTTTTTAAGGAAGAAAAGGCTAGATCTGAAGCAGCAGTATGAACAAAACGCTCGGCTTTTACACTAGGCGCAAAAATTTTTCGCTGAACTTTTTTTACGATCTGAATTCTTGGCATGGTTTTTAAACCAAAGAAGGCAAGAGTGAAATCATACACTTTCAATTTTGGAAAACGTTTATTTGGGTACAGAATTGATATTGTGACAGAAAATGTGATAAAAATGTTTCAGACATTTTTGAATTTTCAAACTCTTTTTTTGATGGTATGGTAGGCAACCCGGGTAAAAACAATTCCTGATTGATTACAAAAATGAAATAGTTTATTCTGAAACTGAAAAGTGGCACGAAAAAAATTTTCTTTTCAGCTTTGCCTACCAAAAAATGCTGCTTGTAATCAGCAGCGGTTTGAGGGAGAAATATAAACTTTTAGGCGGCTGATCTTAAGCCTTTTCTAAAAACGCCTTCGGCGGCAACCTACACTAAGTTTCAGGGGGGAGCGCGCGCCGAAAAACGCAATTTTTTGGTCGACATTTTCCAAAAAGTGCACGAAAACGCCTCTCTTGGCCTGTTTTTTTTTTCACAAGTTTCCCTGCGGCGCAGAAACTTTTGTCAATTTAGGATTTGAGAGAGCTCAGCAGCTCATTTTGGTTGGCCTAAATAAAGGTCAACACAATCTTCAAAATTTATTTTTTTAAAAATCCGCCTGCCCCTTCGAGAAAATCCCAGATCCGCGCCTGCTTGTTATAGACTTTATCTCATATTTTGGGACTGGAAATTTGGACACACTGAGAACAAGACGAGTTTTAAAAATCAGAACTGGCTAATTAACTACCCACCAGATAATGATTTCAATTTTACAGCACTGTATTTGAAGGCGAAATGATTTTGTGGTTGCATTTAAAGCGCAAAAGTCTTATGTTCGAGAAAAATAATTTTCAAAAAATTAACAGTAATTTACAAGGCTGAAAATTTAGAATAATTGATAATAGAATCTTATGCAATGGATACAACTTTGTTGTTTTGACACTTTGAATTGGTTCGCAAAAATGCGATTTTGATACCTTAAAAAAATGAGGTTCTCAGCAATTAAGTTTTAAACGGAACCCGAACATGAATCTTTGAAGCATTTAGCGTAGTTTCTAGTTGAAATTTCTTTAACAAATTTTGATCGTTGAAGCTTATACTGAATAACTTAGATTTTCATTTGCAGTATGACAGGCTTGCAAAATATGAACTGTTATGTGCTTTTTCGCAGATTGGACTTCCTCACAAAAAATGAGCAAATTTCAAGTATGTTTATCAAATGTAAAAAATTGAGCAATTTACAAATGCTTTGAACGGCGTATTATTGTAAACATTGTTGTTTCAGTTATTTTCTCAAAACTTTTCCAGAAAGATTCAAAATGTTTTGATGGCGCCATACCATAATGAAACTTTTTATGCATGCCAAACAGATCGAGAAAAAACAAAGTATTACAATTTGATTCTTAGAGCTTCAGCTCGTTCACAAAAGTTGTTTACTAATCTTTTTTGTTTTGCGGGAAGATTTTGATGCTGATTAAACAATCGACTGCACAAACAATTCACAAATACTTGAACAATTTCTCACCTCACCTGTTAAAAAATTCTTTAGTAGCTTGACTTCTTTCGCAAAATATTATTTTTGAGAGAGAACTATAGAGCTTTAAACGATTTCAAAGTTTTAAAGAGAGCGATAGAAGTTTTAAACAATTTCAAAAGGGTTTTGTAAATGTAATTTGGTTCGCAGAAAGCTTAAATAAACAAATGCGAGTCAAAAAAAGTCGCCATCTCGTTCGAACAGTTTAATTTGAACTTTTTGATATTGTCTGAACTAATAACGTTTTCAGAAACTTCAATTCTCCAGAATATAAAAAATGTCTTGTCAAACTTAGCTGAGATTAAGTTTTCGAACATTAGGAGTGGTAAAATGTTAAACATTCAAACTGAAAACGACTTAAACATTTGTCTGAAACACGACTTGAACAATTGAAAATGACGCAAGCATAATATTTGCGCGCATAATAATTGACAACTACTTACAATTAAGTAAAAGATGAATTGAAGTCAGAGTCAGGCCTAATGTTTAAGGGGCCTTCAAGCGCTACGTTTAAGAAACCAATCCGGTCAGCTTCGCAAAAATAATCTAAAAAACTTTTGTTCAAAAAGTTTTTTTTCAAGTAATCATCTCTAGTGTCTCTTTCTTTCAAAACAAGATTAACTCGAAGGCTAGATACAGTGCTGATTCAAGTTATCCGGACAATACGAACAAAACTCAAAATTTAAAAATCATATTCTCAATTTGGGTAGGCTTAAGACAAAATGATGAAGGCAAATCTTGCATAGATTTTTAGCAAAATAAGATTGATGCAAATTGGTTTTATTAAAATCCGGCATATGTAAAATAACGCCCAATATACTGGTTCAAATGCTGACAAATCTATATCAAAGTATAAATGTGAGCCTTTGTGTAACCTTTGTGTAACTTTAAATTATTAAAGTAACAGTTGCGAAAATTCTTCAAAAACAAATTTTTCAAGGAGCGTTGGCATTTTTTATTGTAAAAACTAAAGTAGGAAAATAAATTAAATTAAAATGAAAAAAATATATTGAGAAATATAATAAAAAAAAAACAAAAATAAATAAAAACAAAATTATCAGCAATTGACACAAGGAGTTCTTTGGCATATTTATTATTTTACTTAAAGACCAAAAAAAATCCATGCGAGGAATTTTTTTAGGAACAAAATTCGCAAAATAAATTGCATCAAAATTTTAAAGCTAAATTTTTCTTCTTCTTTTTTTATCCAAAGCCGTTCCAACTGGGAAAAAAAAACAGGATTTTGAAACCAGTTTTATTTTTTTCCCGGATTATCTGAATCAACACTGTAGTACTAGCCAGTTTGTTTCCTCTGCAGCATTTCGTGACTACTATCATTTATAAGACTAGCTAATTAAAGTTAACGAATTCATCTTTTTGTAATGACTTTTGCAGTGTCTGTTCGATTGCTGTACAAACAAAGAAATTAAGTCTGAATTTTTTCTCAAAAGCTTGCTCGAAAATTTGATGAACGAATTCACGGTCTTAATTTTTTAATTTCTAAAAAACAGGTTGATGCGCTGGCTATTAAAGGAAAAAGAAATTTTGTATAAAATTTTTTCGAATTTTGCAAAAAGATTAGTGCTATGAATAATTTGAATTATCTCAACGTTCCCTTGCTTGAGGATGCCATGAAATAACTTAATTTAATTTGAAATATACTTGTTTGTTGAGGCTGCCGAATTAAATCTAAAATTTGCAAAATAATTCTGGCTTGGAAATGAATCAATTTAAAAATCGAGTCAATTGTTGGGCTTACTTGAAAAAATACAGCTCTGTGAGTTGATTCCAGCTACAAATTGCTTACAAAACCGTAACCGACAGGTATTATATAGGACCATGAAACAAAACAAAGTTTCACTGATTGATGAGGTTGTTTAAATATCGTAATTGTTCAAAAAGTATCATACTTTGAAAAAAAAATTAAATAAATCTGCGTTTCAACGCTAGCTCAGGATACTCTCAAAACGTTTTAACTTTTCGCGTAACAAATTTTGGTACGAAATACTTTAAATAGTTTTTATTAAAAAGTTTTGTTGCTCAAAATAGCTGATGAAACTTCTCAGGTTTTTTCCAAGCCATTTCATGCTTGCAAGCCAAGTTCCTTTGAAATATTTGAGTTGATCTAAGGTTCAACCATTTAATGGGCTTTTCTAGAAAAACGTTCAATTTTTGGATACATACTCGCATTATGAAATAATTTTTAAAAGCTTAATTTATTGATAAGCTTGCTTGGGTAAGTTTTGGCTGCTTCACGCTCTGAAATAACTTGTGATATTTTGAAAGTTTCATCGCTTGATAAGCTTCCTTGAGAAAAAATTTTAAACTAATTCAAGTCGTGTAATGACTAGAATCATACAAAGTTTCATCGCTTGATGGGCTTGCTTATAAACGCTGTTTGTTTTTTCGATTCAATTCATGCTCTGAATTAACCTGAAGTAATCAAAGCTTATTTTCTTGATGAGCGTGCTTACAAAATCTTATCTTTTTGCAAGCCGATTCATGCCATGGAAGTTTTTTCAAAAGTTGCTTCATTTTTTGAGGAAATTCTATAGTCGCTTTCATGATATAGATGTCGTTTCAGTACTTTCATGTTAATCTGTTTCCAAAATCCACCTGCTGATTTAGTTTAATTGGGCAACACGAATGGAATTGAAAATTTTAAACGCATTTTTATCAAACTAGTTCAATGTTATATAAAAATTATGAGAGGAAAAATAGCTTAGAATTAAATTAACGCAATGTATTTGGCAAAATTTTGATCCCAAATTCTACACTGAAAAAGGGTCTTTTTTGGCTCCAACAGTTTAATCAAAAAGTACGCCGAAAGTATTACAGCAGGTGATGAGCAATTTAAATTAAAGAGAGCTTCTTTTGCAGCCCAAAAAAAACAAGTTTGAGTTGAATCTTTGAAATTTGTATACATGATAGCCAGAAAAAGTCAGTTTTACCTTATAAAACGCCAAATTTTGTTTTCAAGATGTGAGCACTTTTTTATTGAAAAATATACTTTATGTAAGCTTTGTTGGGCTACATAAAAGGTTCTTTGATATAATTTGCTCATCAATTGCTTCAATACTTTCTGCGTAATTTTTGCTGGAAAAATTTGAGCCAAAAAGTGCCCTTTTTGTGATAAATTTTCGGTCCGCAAAAAAAATTGCACCAAATTGATTTTATTTAAAATGTTAGCCACTTCTGCTCTCATCTTTAATTGAAAATTAAATCAAAATAAATCCCCGCGTTTTTCATGCGCAATAAATTGGTAATTTTGTGCTCACTATTTATGCTAAAATGACTGATACAGGGGCGGATTTACGGGGGGGGGGGAGGTGGGGCGGACGCCCCCCCCCCCCCTCAGGGATTCGACCCCGTGCCGACCCAAAGGGTACCCCCTTTGTACTATTTTGAGATTTCCCTTTTAGGCTGATTGACCCTAGAATTATTCTAAAAGCGCCTTCGGCGCCAAAATATACTAATTTTTAGGGGGGAGCGCGCGCTGAAAAAACGCGATTTTTTGGTCAACAGTTTCCAAAAATTGCCTAAAAACACTTTTTTTTGGCAATTTTTCAAAAATTTGCCTGCGGCGCAGAACATTTGGTCAAAATGGGGTCTTTATGGTGATTTGGGAGAGCTCGGAAAATCACTTTAGTCCGTCCATCGAAAAAAAGGCGAAGAAAAGTTTTCGAAAATTTTTTGAAAATCCGCCCCCCCCCCCTCCTCGAGAAAATCCTAAATCCGCCCCTGGACTGATATGACATTTTTAAAAACCCTTCACGTCAGCTGAAATATTTTTTTTCAGTTAGTTGAACATGATCAGATTGAAAATTTTCAAACCCCTTTACTCATGTGCAAATAATTGCCGGTTATTTTTTTGCTTTTGAGTTGAAACCACCAAAATTTCAAGACGTTTTCAAAAATATCGTAAAAAGTTTTTTATTTAGAAAACCGCAATTCATCTAAAAAAACACATCGAAAAAAAATACGCAGTCAATTTCTCTGGAAATCGGAGCAAGTTAGAACTACAAGAAATCTTCTCGGACAGTTCTTAGGAATTAATGGCTTTTCCAAAATTAACAGGGACAGCAAACTATTTTCCTAAAACCAGAGGTCATTATAGTGCTTCAAGAATTATTGGTTCGAAACTACGATTCCCGGGTGCGAATCAAGCGTTTTCTTGAAGTGGGACAGACTTTCAAAAATATATTTAAGAACTGACAACTGTTTTCAACTAGGAGTAGCAAGTTCGTTTTTTAAAGGCAGTGTTTGGAAGGCTTTGACTAAATTGCGCTTGACCCCTACATTTTTTTGAACCGCGCTCGACAGCTCAAATTTAGTGTAAAGATCATTTTATAGGGTCGATCAGCTAAAAATAAATGTCGTAAAATAGTTCCGAAGGGGGATCCCTTGGGTGATCAGGGGACAAATTCCCAAGGAACAAGGGGGGTGAAGGGTCGGGGCGGGGGTTTTGAGCGTTCACAGTTCCTCAAACTCCACCACAAACTATTCCGTCGACAAAAACGATTTAAGGAAAAACAGTAATAAGCAAGTGTTTCCCATTCGTTCCTTAGGATTCGTCGCTTCGCAGGGAGTTTCCCGATTACAAATAATTAGTTTGAATTAAATTATGCAACAAAATATTTCTTTGTATGACAAAGAAAAACCGAAAAAATTCACGAAATAACTTTATTTTACAGATGAGAAGTAGCTTCAATTGCAGGTGTTAAGTGATCTAATATAGGTATTTAGTGCTCAACTTAAGACATGTTTTTAAATGATGTTTTGAGAAGGTTGAGGACTTATTTAACATCTGCACTAAAACTTCGACAGAACTGAAGTCTAGTATTAGGTATGAACGAATATGAAATTTAGCTGCTCATAGGCCGTACATCAGAATATTGGGACCAATTTGTCATCACATTCACCTCAAACGTTAACTCTGAGTTTTTTTGCTGGAACTTTCAGCCAATCTGAATTCAATTTTTTCAAAGTTAATACAAACAAGTTGAAAGGGGTTAACTTGATCCTTTGATAGCGCATGTCTTCAAAGTGATATATTGATTTTGATGTTATCAGTCCATCAAATGGACTGAAGACACAAACGATTGCAATGAATGACAAATTATGGATCAATCTATTCTCCCCTGGAAATGAAACAGACCAAGTCAACATCTTCAGCTACTGAAGTATTAATTTCGATTCTGACGATATGATCTTCTCAACTGCCTGCCTTTATGGTGCTCTAACGATAAATGTACAACCGTTGAGGACGAAAACGAATTTTTTTAAAAAAAAAAGCTCATGAACGCAGTGAGTGAAACTTTCCCGATTACAAATAATCTAGTTTGAAACAAAATTATGCAACAAAATATTTCTTGGTATGGTGGAAAAAATTGGCTGAAAGTTCCTACTATGGGAAGAGAAATTTTAATATGCTCCCAATTTATAGATGAAATTTTCTGTTAGGAGGCGTAGTGGTTGGCAAGGAGCGGAAAAAAATTAATATTTTTTTGTGCTAAAAAGTACTTTTTTTTGGTAGCTAAAAATGTTTTATAAAATTAAATTAAAAAATTTTCGTATAAATTCTTAAGCCGACAGCTTCGCAGACGTTCCATCTTTCCATCTGTTTTTCTTATAGTTACGCAGTTTTGCTTCAAAATACTGAAAACGTTTTTGACTTTACGGGATGTTTTCCACACTTAAACGGATTTGGCCAGTGTATGGTTTCTCTCGATTTTTGTTGCTGTTTTTAGGGCAAAGAAAGGCAAATTTATGTTTTAGCTGTTTTTACTTAATTAGAAACACGCAAAAACATTTTAAAAAGTATACAACAGCTTATTAATTTTTTCCGCTCCCTAGTGATTGGCATATGTGCATATTAGCATGCGATAATTGCTTTAATTGTGTGTGGATTCAGATGAAAAAAAAAGCATTTCGAATAATTTGGAAAACCACTTGATTTGTTATGGAAGCTAAAATTCCATTTAAAAATTCAGCTAAGCAAGTGCGCGAGGATAAAAATGGCGAATTCGAGTAACAAAACTTGAAATGGCGAGTTTTCAAACTACACTCTTTTAGATGGGCATGCTAATCGACACATATGCTAATATGTCTGTCCCCTCTAGTTAATGCACGGCTGTAAGCGGGTTGACTTTATTCCGTAGGAATATATGCACTCGG